>NW_021318619.1:701897-809610 GCF_001605985.2 Dendrobium catenatum | reverse complement strand
GATCCGATCTTCCCTCACGACCTCCTCCTCTTGCCAAGACCTATAGCCGACCGAACTTCAACCCACGACACTACTCCACTCCTGCCCTAGCCCAATCCTAACCCCATCTCATATAGCCGAAACCACTTCATAACACACTCTCCCTCTCAACCAAAATCGGCCCAAATCATATTAACAACAACTACACTCAACACCTCACTCCAACTCAACAACTTACCTCAACTCAGTCAACTCAGCCCCCAACTCAATTCACTCAATCCTTACCCAACTCAACTTAACTCAGCCCTCCAACTCATTACTTAGCTCAAGGTATAATCTTTCGAACCTTAAAAACTTCGACGCTTGCAACGTGACAAAACGATCACATATACACGCTTTTCTTAGCGTGGTGGGAGGAAGTTCGTCGTGGTGCTCTCGATGAATCGGGTGATCACCTAAAGTCCCTTCTTCACAGTTCGTAGCGCACCGAAAAACCTCTTATACACGCTTTTCTTAGCGTGGTGGGATGGGAACCCGGTGCGATGCGTACGACGAAGCGGGGATACCCATAAGTACCCGCTTGCGGGGAAACAACTGATTTTCTTTTGTAACAGGTACCGAAGACTCATACACACTTTTCTTAGCATAGTGGGGGATTAAAAAAAATATGGTCGCGGTGTCCTCGTTCGAGGACATCTACCATATACATTTTTCTTAGGGTGGTGGGAAAGACCCAGTTTCCTATAGTTTGACCCTAAACAGGGGAGACGTTAGGAGGCTGCTGAAATTTTGGGTAAACATAAGATCGTACTTGAACATTATTTGGATTTGCATTTGAACACAAAGTGATTTATAAAAATACTTGAACTTAAATGATATGAATTTGAATATGAAATGAATTCGAATGCAAGCAAGAATTTGAACAAAAGAATGATACCTATTTGAACACAACAAAGGACTTGTGGACATGCATTTGAACTTGAATTGAACAATGTCACTTGAGACTTATGAACTTGGTTTGAACCAAGTAAGAGGGACTTATGAACTCAAAAATGATATAAAGAGCTTTAATTCAATTTGAACCTAAATAAAAAACACAATAGGATATGTTATAATTTGAACCTCATTACTTGAACAATAATGAGGACTTGTAATTTGACCAACGAGGACTTGAATCAAAGCTCAACCAAAAGAACTTGATTCAAACCTGATTTGAATAATTGAATTCAAGCAAAGACTTGGATGGACTACAGGGGACTCGTAGCAAGAGGTCTTCATATGAATTCAACCGTCATTTGATTGCAAACAATCATCAACAAAGAACTTTAGGAGGATATTCAGATGAGCAATCATAATATATAAGCTCAATAAACAGAAATTAATCATTCAAGCGGATGTAGATGAGCAGATGAAGATGTATAGTGGAGAAAGAAGGTCCCTACTACATCTCATTCACAAGTAATAAGCAAGATATAGATACATTTGCACACACCAATGAACAATAATGTCATGCTCGTTATGCATGTTATAAATCATCATCGGAGACAGAATTTATCAGTATAATCTGTTTGCAAGCAGCAAGAAGATTGTAACATAGGGTAATAAGCAAGTACAAATAATGATTCTAATCATTCAAGTGTATCCAAATAAAGACCATACAAGCAAATGTCAACCATGCAAACAAATGTATAAGGACTTGTGGACTTCGATGTAATTTGCTTCAAGAAGTTTCATTCAAACGAACTTCAAGCAAGCCATACAACTCAAATGAAGGCGATGAATGTCACAACACCTCTATAATCAATCACTATCCAATGTTGAGCAAATACGTTGATCTGTTACAAGCAAAGATTGATAATACTACAACAAGTGCAAGCATCTGCAAACTATTGTAAAATACCCAGTGTACATACTAAATATCCGACAAGCATAATGTAAGAAACTACAGCTAATGAAACTATCCATATGCCAAAGCACGAGATTCGTTAGTGCACTATAATCTACCTATGCAAATCATGCAAGTAGTGCACGACAGTCTACATGTACAAAACAGCAAACAACTGATCTAGAAGCTGCTACAACACGCCACCGGATCTGGAAGCTTTGTACAAGCAGACAGAAGGCATTTACAAATATTTGTAAAATACTCATACACATGCACCGTAGTTTGTATACACATAGATACACAATAGGTAAATACAATTACAATAACCCGGGCCCCGGCGAGCATGTTATTAATACACACGTGACGTCTAGGAATGTTGCGCGGGTTATTAAATTTGAACATGATCCTCCTGTGTAGGTAAAAAGGAGTTGACAGGGTTTAATTATAAAAATGCCCCCAAACACTTGCATGGCCCCGACGAGTGTGTTATTTGTACACACATGACGTCTAGGAATGCTGCGCGGGTCAATAACTGAATTTAAGTTGAAACCTGATCCTTCTATGTAGATCAATAGGAGTCAACAGAGTTCAAACAATCAAATAAATATACGATTGTGATGACCAGAATATTTATTTTAATACATTCATAGTAGACATTTAGTGCCTATAATAAAGAGAATTCACTAATAAATACATAAAGCCTACGAAATCAGATCCTCCTAAACATGTAAATAGGAGTCGACAGGGTTTAGAAAATAATTATAAAATGCCTCCCAATCACCTTCATGGGCCCCGACGAGCGTGTTTTTGGTACACACATAACGTCTAGGGATGCTGCGCGGGTTTGTAAGTGAATTCAAGTCTGAGCCCGATCCTTCTATGTGAGTAGATAGGAGTTGACACGGCTCAAACCATCAAATAAATATGTGGTCGTAAGGTCGACCATGATATTTATTTTATACATTCATATTATGCCTTCAAAACCTATAATTAAAATAATTCACTAATAAAGACATAAAACCTAAATCTGATCCTCGGTCGACTACTATACAGAGTCGACAAGGTTCAAAACATAAATATTTTCAAATGATCCCAAACACCCTGATGATGACCGTGTTGATAGAAAATCTCAACCGGATGGGTTAATTCCAAATATTTTCAAATGCTTCCCAAAACTTCAATTAAATTTTAGAAAAACCCAAAACTCCAAAATCACAAAAAAACCCAAAAATATTTATAATAAAAATCAATCCATCAAACACATAAAGCAAAATCCATCCACCCTCCGCAACAGTTTGCTGAGATGGAAAATTTTGAATATTACTTTAGTTCACAAAGAGCTAATGCCTAGTCGAATATATCACTAGGATCCATTCTCAAACAATCTCCTGTCATTAAGGACGTGATATGTGTCCTCTAACCGGCGGTTTTGTCGTCAAATGGTACCGTTGGATAAATGGTTATGACACAGTGCCCTCTGAACCGAGTGGTTTTGCTGTCAAATGGCACCACAAAATACCGGTTATGGTCAGAGCCAATACGCTCCTTAGTGACATCAAATCCTTGAGATAAGAATCAATAGGATATGATCGATATGGCACAAAGCCCTCTGTTAGCTAAGGCGAATTCAAATTTGTCCTCTTAGACAAACATTCACCCCAAGTCTACAAGGTTCCATTGGACGAAGCAACCCAAGGCTGCCGATAAGGATCCTTCTATCAGGTTGGGTTGACTACCTCCTCTGACTAAGTAGACCAGGGACCATGATGGGTCTGGACGATGGAACCATGGGATCTTGATCAGGTCTATCATCCATTCCCCCACCATCCGCTTTAAGTGCAAGAAGGTAAAATTTCTATTTTAAACATTAAATCTTTCAACCCAAATTTTCAAACTTTCCAATTTTCCAACATCTCAAACCCATGTTGCTACTATATGTCAGATAACACGTATTTTCTACGTATTTGATTGACGACTAGCCTTAATCGAAAGTTCTCTCTCATGATTGAGAGGGGTAATTAACTATAGGGGCTTGGGCCTATAGGAAATCAGAACTCATATCATAAAGTCCTCGCAAAATGAGGGAGAAATATCTGGGTAGTGTCTTATCTACAAACCCATCTGCCTTCTAAAATTTACCCCGAAACTTATCCATTAAAACTCCCACGTTGAAGAAAAAAGCAATCATCGGGCGGAGGCCGGAGCCGAATTTTTGGAGCTCACAAGCATTCACCCTGAGAATACAATAACAATGACTATGTTTTAACTTATAATAATTTCACTATAACTAGTTATCTCAGTGGATAATAATATTGTAACACTAAATGCACCTAAAGGTACAAATAATCCACCACCTTTAGAGACACAGAGCACCATCTCTCTCACTTCACAATATTTTTAATTCTACATAGCTATCAGGTGAACTAGTGTTGATGCAGGACAAGTAGGCCTTTCACTAGATCTATTTCAAAGATCCGTCATCATTATAATTAACTGCATCTTTTTTTTTAAAGAAATATGGGACAAAACATATGAGATTTAGATATGACATTTTAAAAGTCAAATATTATTTTAGGATTATATCAAACAACTCAACTTAAGGTTTCAAGAGAAATCAAATATTTAACTAAATTTTGAGTAGAATTATTTATTTTCAAATGAGGAGAAACTTTGAAGGGCTGTCATTATATACTATAGATGAATTTTTACAAAGGTATTTTGGTGAATTTTTTGGCTGGTTTTCTGAATTTTCTACAACACTTCATATATTATTTATGTTGCCATTGATTCAATGAAAAAGACCTTGATTTCTTACAAATACTTGTGTCAATGAGGACTTTGTGCTATCAAATCCTTGATATATTTAATAATCAAGGATTTGATAACACAAAGAAGGAGAATAATAAAGAAGAATAGCATCAATAAGGAGGGAAACTTAGAATAGTAAAAAGTGTAGATTCGTACTATAGCTAATTTAGGCCATGAGATAATTTGGATATGGTAATACTCATCATTAAACATAAGGTCACATACTGCCAACTTGAGTTTAAAAATAGTGACCATAAATAATGTAGACAAGAGTTTTATTTTCCTGAAAATGTGAACTTCGGAATAAGAGAGTGACTGATAAAAAAAAATAAATAGTATACTAAATCAAATCCAAACAAACAGCTAAAAGATCCATGTCCAAGAAGATACTAATAAGATTGTTAGTATCTACAATAGGGAGCATCACCAAATATTATTGAAAGAGAGAGTTGATAGAGAGATCAACATAGTGGGGCTGAAAAAGAAGTAGCAAAAAAGAATAAGAGCTTTTATTTTTATTTTTATTTTTTTTGGAAAATGAAGAATGGGAGGTTTTGAATAATACATTATGTAAACTAATGAAGTAGACAATTTTATATGAGACAGTCAACAATGGCACTAGAGGAGATGGAATGAGCAAAGGGAAGGTGAGAAAGGGGATTGAATTGCTTTAATATAATGTCAAAAGAAAGAGAGATCTGAAAAGTACAAAATCTTTACTAATTTTTTATACTAGCTAAAGTATATATGTGACTATATATAGAAAAGAGAAGAAAAAATTAAAGAAAATATCCTAAATATGAGAAAATATTACACTGGTAAATATTATGGATTCCTATTTTAAATGATTTGGGTCATTTAATAATTTAGAAACGATAATAATTATATTAGAGATGGTTGAAGTAACACTTGCTAAAGCAAGCCAATGAAAAGAAGAAGAAGAAGAAGAAGAATTGGGTGATTTAGTAGGGGTGTCAACTTTTGACCCGACCCGAAAACCCGACCCGGACCCGACCCAGAAAATCCGGGTTGAACCCGACCTGTTTGATAAACGGGTCGGGTTCGGGTTCGCAGATCTGACCCGTTTGAAAAAAACGGGTCGGGTTCCCGAAAACCCGTTTAATTTTAAAAATTTTGAATTCCCGAACTAGTTGCCGCGTGCCGAGCTCAAACCAGCGTGCGCGCCAGCCTGGCCGCCTGCCCCGAGCGAGCCCACCTGGCCGCCTGCCCCACGCGAACCCGCGTGCTCCGCCAGTCCGCGTGCCCGCTGCGCTCCGCCGTGCCGAGGCGCGAACGCTCGCTCCCGTCCGTGCCGAGCGGCGAACCCGCGTCGCTCCGCCGTGCCGAGCGCGAACCCGCCGTGCCGAACCCAGCGTGTGAGCCCGCCGTCACTCCGCAATCGCTGCGCGCTCCAGCTGCGGGTGCGGTCGTGTCGAGTCAACCCGGCAACCCGGCCGGTTGAAATGTCCGACCCGTTTTGCAAACGGGTCGGGTTCGGGTTGACCGTTTAGATCCGGTCGGGTCGGTTCGACCCGAACCCGACGGGTTGACCCGAATTGACACCCCTATGATATATATATATATATATATTATATATATATATATATATATATATATATATATAGGGGTAGAATTAGCACTAATAAGATGGTAGATTAAGTTAAGACAAAGGAGTTAAGAAGGGAAAAATGGTAAACCAAAACTAACATGAAAAGAGGTTATTTAAAAAGATTTACATAAAAAAGAGCTAACAATTCAAGCAGCCCTCAACAAGAACCAAAGGAATCTTAGCTTTCATGAAGCCAAGCTCAAGTAGTTGGAATGGATAATAATGACAATGATGGCTGTTGAAATAATACCTTTCAATAAGTTTACACTCAGTTACAAGATGTAAAATATAAAAAGGGGTCTAAGGATAACAAAAACAACAACATTGTTGGCTCAAGAAAAATGACACGAGTGCATGAATCTCGCTTTGCAGCTGCAAGATTCCATTTCCCTTAAGTCAGATTGCAATTAATCAGATTTTTCATGAGGGTGGTGTTAGGGTTTAATTAGATCTAGAGTCCTTACTTCCTATGAGCGCAAACACTCATAATTAATTACACCTCTTAACATATAAGAGAGAACTCTCGATTAAAGATGAAAATTTTTTATATATTTTAATCTCAAATGTGGGGAAAATGGAGGTAAACCCGATCAAGATCCAATGGTTTCGTCGTCTAGAGTATACCATAGTTTCAGTCTACAACCACTAACAATCTTTGACGGTAATGTCCAGGGAATCTAATTAACAACCATGAGTTATCTCCTCTCAGGGATCCCTAATAAACGGAAGAGGCTAGATGTAGGTTTTAATTTTATTTGGTGCTTTGGGTTTACATCTATTATAATACCCAAAAATTGATTTAGTTTAAGACTTATGACTTCGTTTAGAAGTAACCCAGGAGTTTGGATTAGAGCGGATCTTATGGCTTCTTTAGGAAGTAGCCTAGGTATTTAGATTTAGGTTGAGACTTATGCCTTTAGTAAAAAATAGCTCAAAATTTTAAATTTAGGTTAGGACTTACGACTTTCGTAGAAAGTAGTCCAGGTATTTGATTTAGAATGGAGCTTACTGCTCTATTTATGAGTTGCCCAAAAATGGGTCTTAAAACCTAACTTTACAGCAAAGCTGCCCGAAGATTTTAATTATTTAAGGTAGGTCTTATGTCTTTTAGAAAATATCCTGAAAGCAGGTCTTACAACTTAATCCTTTAGACTAAGATGCCCAAGAATTTTGGATGAAAGGTTTAATAGCTTTCTTAGAAGTTGCTTGGTTATTTGTAGGAGTGTTATGGTTGTTGTACTTTATTTTAAAAGTATTCCTAACATATAAGATTTACAACTTCACTTAGAAGTAGCCCGTTATTGGGTCTTTTAGACTAGGATGCCCATTGTTTTGAATGGGATTGTTTGGGGGTTTAGGATCATTGCAATTTATAGCAATTTTTTCTAAAATATGAGGCTTATCACTTCCCTTAGAAGTTGCCCGATTGTGGGTCTTACAACCTAATCTTATAAATTAGGATGCCTAGTTGGTTGAATTTTGAATCTAGGGTTGTTCATTTAGAAGTTTCCTAACACGCGGGCCTTACTGCTTTGCTTAGAAGTAGTCTATGGATTGATATTTGTTTGCTAGTTTGACACTAGAATGTGTTTTTTGACACTTACTTCCGAGCAGTTTGTTTAGCTTTTAGTATTGTGTTTGTTATTTTTATTTTGTGCTCATAGATTTTTCCTATTACAGTAATTTGTTACTCTACTTTAACATTGTCGTTTGTTTGTTTCTACCCTCTTTCAGCACTGTTTCTTTACTAAATTTTTCGGTACTTTGCTTACAATACCTATATTTATTATTCTTCCAACATTGATTTTTATTAGTGATGTGCTAACTCTTGTTTGTTTGCTTGCAGGTACAGTTCAGAGAGTTCACAGATGCATGAGTCACTGTCAAGTGTTAAGAGTCTTAACTTGTGTTATGGGGGAGTTTTGCAAAAGAATTTGTAGAGTTTTGTTTTAGTTGTAGTTGATTTGAGTTTAAGTTGTTTGTTAGTTTAGTTTGTTTTGAGAGTGGGTTGAGAGTTGTATATGCCAATTAGTGGAAAAATAATATTTTTTTCCTGTATTTTCTTTCAAGCTTGATTAATTAATCAATTAACCAAAAATCTAATTTTCTTAGTTAATTATATTAATTTCAAAAACAAACTCTCATACTTTAAAACTCTCGAATTTTAATTCTCTCAAAATTTAAAATTCTCTAAATTTAAAATTCTGGTATTTAAAATTTTTATTTAAAATGTTATTGTATTTTAAAACTTGCTTATTTCAAATGCTCTTGAATTTTTAAATTAACCAATTAATTACAATAGATAAATTAATTTTTGAGATGATTTGTTACAATCATTGCTACCTCATTAGCTAGAGGAAGAGATAATGTTTTGAGAATCATAGGCCTCTAAAGTTTCAAAGGGGAATAGCATTTGAAATGCCACAACAATTCAAAGTCTTCTATCGAACATTACCTATGTTGGCATTTTTTAAAGAGAGATCCCATTTAGAGACATTCAAGGCACCTAAAAATAATCTTTGGATTGGAATAATATCTAACAAGTTCTGCTTATATTGAATAACATTTAGGAGAAAGATGAGAAGCAGGATAAAAGCAAATGGAAAAACATGCTTTTCCCTCTAGCTTATAGAAATTTTGGTAGTGGGCTTCTTAGTAACAACTCAAATAAATTTAATTGCAAAGGACATTAAAGAGCTTGGAAGATAAGTGTTTGCAAACTCTCAACTTTCATGCATTAGATGATTTAGAGAACTCTAATGTTCGTAAAATTAATCAATCAATTGCTTTGATTAATTTTAATCAATTAATTTTACATTTGAATCCATCTTTTCATGTTTTATATGTTTCAACTTATGAGAATAGTTTTGTTAAAAACATTCGCTGACGAAGTGTGACATGTCATAAGCCATAAGTTCTCTTACAGCTTAAAGTGAAACTACACATCCTTTAGTAAAATTTATCTTCTATTCTTGAATTTCAGGACTCATAAGATGATTTCTTCTAAAATTTGCTCATACTAAGAGATGTACCCAATTCATTGAGTTTGTCAATGCAAGATATGAGGCTAATCAAAGATCATATAAATTCATCATTTTATGGCACTCCGCATTTGATTCACCTTTTCATTCTTGTTCGTCGTTAAGATGATAATGATGATATATTGAGTTATTCACTTGTCCTGAATCTATTCAGAACTTTCATTTATGATGTTAGTTATTCCCAAATTAATCAATTATTTTAATTAATTTTAATTGATTAATTTTACTAAACATTAATTAACCAAATTAGTTATTTAATATACGAACTGAATTGTACTCTAAAATTTTGAAGAAATTTCAGTAGCCTCCCAGCATCCTCTCCCTAGTGAGGAAGAAATCGAGATGGTGTTTGTCGTAATTTATTCTTACACAGACTTAAGGTCAACGGTGTAGGGTTTTCGATTTGGAACCATCCTGGTAGGATCTAAGATACGACGTCCGGGGTCTTCAAATTTTAAAACCATCCGCTCAAATCTAAGATCGATGGTGCGGGTCTTCAAATTTTAAAATCATCCACCCACATCTAATATCGATGCCGCGAGTCTTCGACACCTGCTTGAAAGTCTCTTTTTTTATATCACTCTCTCTTTCTCTTTTTTTAGATATATAATATTATATAAATGATAAAAATAATATATTATGATATAGATATATCATAATATATATTTATATATATAATATTATACATTATAATATAATAAAAAAAGGAAGGGTTTAAGTCGTATGGGCTGTTTGGATACCGGATTTATGTAGTATTGGAACAAGATAATGACAAATCTTGCCAAACAAGATTTATGGCACTGTTAAATCTCACAGTGAATTCAATATTAAGTCTCCCTCAGTTTGCTATAAATCTTATTCGGAGGACTTGTGGGATTTGGCCGAAGAAGGGCGCGAAAGGAAGAGATATGGCTACCTTCGCAACAAGCAGGTTGTTGCATGTGGGGTTTTGTCGGCTAGGGCACGGTTGGGCAAAGGCTTCCGAGCGGGAGTCGCGACTAGGGTCTGTCAGGCGGAGGCGAGTTGGTCGCGTGGGTGTTTGCACGTGGGTCTAGGGCGTCGGGCGAGATTCGGGGGCACAGCGGCTGCCCGGCGTGGGTCTGGGGCTTCGAAAATGAAGGAGGCCGGGTGGACTGGTCACCCGGCGGGCCTGGAGCTTGCGAAGGAGACGTATAGAGAGGCTTTTTGGTTGGAGATAGGAGCGAGATTTTTAAATTAAATCCTGTTAGCTTTGCTTCTTCACCTTTTTATTGTTGGAAATCATCGAATGGAAGTTATTGTGGGAAGCAAAGCATAGTTTTGAGCATAACTGTGTGTGTGGAACAATTATTACGTCGACCGGACGCAGAGGAACGTCCGGTCGGAGGCCAAATCCCACCAAAAAATGAGTTGTACCGAGCAAATACCGAGCAATACCAAACAATAACGAGGAATACCATCATTTGAAGACCCAATACCGAGTTATACCTAGTTAAATCGAGAAATACCGAGTTATACAAAATTTATACCGAGTTTTTCCTAGAAAAACTCGGTACAACTCGGTATTTCTCGATACAGCTCGGTATAACTCGATATTGGTCTTCAAAGAGCGATATTCTTCGTTAATATCAAATAATACCTAGTTGTACCAAGCAAATACCGAGTTTTTTGGCGGGATTTTGCCTCCAACCGGAGGTTCCTCTACGTCCTTACACCGGACATAATAAAAGTTTGTGTGTGTGGGACCGGATTGGAAGAGGCATCGTAAGAGATGCATATATTCGATCATTTCTTTTCTCTTTTTTTTTTCATTCAACAAATTACGTCCCAAAGAATTTGTTGTATGACTTTCACACAATGAATCCGTTGTAAATTTGTAGTATCTGTAGACATTTAGCATTTATGTTCAACGCTACCCTTTTTCTCTATTTCAATCATTTAGATTGATTTAAGTAGCTCGACTCTTAGATTTATGAACACAAAAAAGTTTAAGGGTTTGGCTCTTAGGCTTGGTGAACCTGTATTTCGTTTCAACCATTTGAGTTGATGAAAAATAACTCGATCCTTATGTTTATGAGCATGAATTGTTAGGATTTAAAGGAGACACAAAAATCAATTTGATCGTCTCCGAACGACATGTCAAATCATCGAGAAGAATTTTCGGAAGCGTACCTGAATCCATTGAAATGCAGAATTAAGGTCTTTTGATCTTCCACGTTTAGAGCGGCGTTCTCCAAGAGAGCGAGAGACCCCTTCTTTTCACTCAAGATGAGAAAATGAGAGAAATGAGAACTTAACCGCTTAAACTGGGGACCACGACCTTTTATACTTTAAGTGTATTTCTTTTATTTCAGTCCATCATTAAAATAAAATAAATACCCAGCCTCTACACAAAATTAATTCCATACAAAATTTAAATGAGATGCCACATAAGCCAAATAATTATTTAATACTTAAATAGATCACAAATTTAATTGGCTTAATTTTATATAGCGTCTAATGTATAATTCTTTATTTATATGTATAAAATATATTGGCCCACATATAGAAATTTCCCAACATGAATGATTTAGAGGTTTGGTTCTTAGACTTATCAAACCTATATTTGACTTTTAACTTTTATGTAGGTTGATGAAAATAGCTCGAACCTTAGGTTTATGAGCATAAAGAATTTTTTAAATGTTCAGCCCTTAGATTTATTAAACCTTTAGATTTAACTTGATCACTCTTATGTTTGTGAGCATAAAAGGTTTAGAGATTCAGCCCTTAGAATTATTGAAACTATGGAGTTTGGCTCGACCTTTAGGTTTGTGAGCATGAAAGATTTATAAAGGTTCGATCCTTAGACTTGTTGAACCATTATAATGAGCTAGACCCTTAAGTTTATGAGCATGAAAGATAAATATTTGGCCCTCCAGCTAGCTATGCAATTTCTTCTTCATTAGTTCTTGCGCTAGTCCTCGCAGCTATCTTGGCTTCAAGCACTTCACGCCATCTATTATAAAACAGGAAAAAGAGATTTTGAATGAGTTTGTCTTGCCAGGATCTCAAAAGGCAGTATAGCCACCACCGTTGTTACAAAATCATCACAGTTGCCTCCATCCGACAACCTTCATCATAACAGGAAAAAAAAATGAAGAGTTCAAGTAAAAAAGACCAAAGAAAAAGAGGATTGTGCAGGAAGAAGGCTGCATGTACGTGGTATGACAGATATGCTTGTGACAAAATTACTGCAATGCTAAAGACCTTTAACTCCAGCGAGTAGCATAAGTTACAATGTTTAACAAAGATAGAAAGGCACCGCAAGAGTGGCTAGCAGTAACCGGTTTCATGAAAGGACAAGACAATGCCAATGACGCACTATAGAACCAAGTTGATGCCATCTTAAAGGAGCTTGTGATAACTACAGTTGAGTGGAAAGGAAAAACAGGTGTTGGAAGTAGAGATGGATATCCTCATCCACTGGCTAGTCAACAAACAATGGTAGTATGAATCAGTTTTCATCCTTTCTGGGTTAGCAAGTTCAAAATTCTTAATAAAAAGGCATTCTGTGTATTGCTTAAAAAATACATTTCTAAACAGGCAATTTTTTTTTTTCAAGTCTTTTTCAAGAACACCATTGCAGTGTAAAACTTGCATATTTCAGTAAGAATCAGAACCAAAGCTATGCTAAGAAAGATTAAAATTCAACTTGAGGTCTCAAGTGCTCCAAAGGAATAGACGGTTCAACCTCTGTCCATGGGACCAGAAACTTACTTTTGAGAGATCGATAGGAACATCTAAATAGTGATCAAGGAAGTTCATATTTTGTTCAGGATCAAGAAGCTCCAACAGAGCACTTGCTGGATCACCAGCATGCCCTCTGCCTAACTGCAAAAATGGGAAATCTAAAATAACTTACAGAAACATAAATAATAACCAATAGAGGCATGGTTTCTAAAAGAACGATGAATTTTTTTAAAATACTGCGCGTCAATGATGCGACACCCAAGGCTGCAATAATGATAGGGTAGTAATTTCTACTTACACTCTTGTTTTACAATTTGTTGAAAGCAATAAATGCTCGTCTTTAATTCACTTGTACTTTTCACAATCGACTTTCAAAAGGTCAAGTGAATAAGAAAACTAAATATATAATCATTCACACCTATGTAGGATACCCTCAAGTACCTAGTAGTTTCCAACTAAGAGGATTGGCCGAAATTGTCACATCACCCAAGAGAGGAACTAACATGCATGGAAGGACACCTCACAATAAGGTAGCTATCACCAATTTGTAGATCGGCCACTCTCCCTCAGAGGAAACATAACTTAACTTGAAGACTTGTCATCATCCTCTGCAAGACCCATCGGACGACTCGTCCAGATCAATATGGGTCCTAGAGGTCACTCGCCTCAACAGAAACCACTCATCTATAGCAACTATCCACAATCAAGGCCACCCGCCTGCTGATTCAGTTGCAGGAAGCGCATAGCTCAGAATCCCTTAGTTACGATTCCTCATGTTGAGTCAAACCTTGGTTTACGGCTATTTCTATCAAAGTGGATTCACCCCTCGCGCATAAAGGTTCGAATAATGCCTCTATGGACTCACCCTGTCATCTAAAGAACTCACCTACACATACTCACCCAAGACACTAACTAGCCATCGAAGACTCTTCCAGGGAACTAGCCTAGGTGGAGGAAACCACATCATTAGGGGCGGGGAACCAGCCGAAATTTTCAGGGAGGGGGGGGAACTTATAAGGCATATATATCAGGGGTCCAAGGGTTCAGCGTCCCCTAACGGGGTTCGACCTGATGGGGGCAATTACCTAAAGACCATAGTATTTTAAAATTTTTATAGGGGTCAATGGCCTAAAAACTCTTGTAATAAAGACTAAAAAATGAATGAATATGAATAAATTACCTTAAAAATCATATAATCATTTTTTTTTTTTTTTTTTTTAAAGATCATTGTTTTTTTTTTGGGGGGGGGGGGGGCAATTGCCCCCCCTGACCACAAGGTAGTTCCGCCTCTGCACATCATAGATAGGGATCCACTTAGACATCAATCAACTAGGTCACATTTGTATAATGGAAGATATGTTATTTTATATTTCTTTCAAGGTGTACCATTCATTGTAGTTATTTGAGCCTTATAAGAAATGATGAAGAGGTATATTTTGGATCTTTTGATTTCATATATAATTTATAGAGCGCTTTTCTAACTCTTCATACTCACTTAGATCCAAAGAAAAAATTAGAGTTTTTGATTTCATCCACAAACAAATATAGATCCAACAGTAATGATTATTCATAGCACAAATCTATATTAGGTTCATGCTAAAGTGCCAATAATGCTAATATTATGCTTTCAATCATCACATCCTTTCTCATGAACAAATTAAACTTATGCATGGCAAGAAAACTTATATATATATATATATATATATAAGAATAGAGATATTAATATAAGGTCAAACTGCTTTTTGTGAGCACTAAAATTCTAAATCTATGATTGATAAAGGTCTTCTAGTATAGTTAAACGGTCTTTAATTCAATTCTATGAATTTGATGCTTCAGAAAAAATGACTATACAATGAATCAACATATTGCAATTTTCCAGAAAAATCAACGACGGCATGCATTTAAATATAAACCAATAATCAATTATAAGAATTTATTTCATCAAGCGTTCCAAGTAAAGGGATCTGCAGTAGTTTAAGCACAACAATTTTAATTTTTCTGATTACAACCAATCCAGGATTTACGGCAAAAAGAGCAAAACGGAGGATTTATTCCCTTCCGCCGTGAGATTTACGAGGCGTTCAAATTCTGTTTGGCAGGATTTAGCAAACTGCGTACATGACTCCTTTAGCTGCCAAACAGCCCCCGAGTATTCTCACTGCATCTGTATCGCATTTCCCACATTGTAGAGGGTTTTGTGGGGTTTTTTTTGGCTGTTAAGCTTCAAGAAATTCGCGCATCTGAAGTTCTAAGCCCGCTGGGCTGAATTACCCAAACTGCATAACCAAAAAGGTGATTGAGACAGAAATCAAGGTGGAAGGGGATATAGATTGCGACTTTTCTACTGCAGATCGTGCTCCGTAACCCATGCTTAAATTACTGTCTTCCTCCTGCCGTCAAGGGATATTGTGAATCCCATTCAGCAGGTTCCCTGACCGCGCTTTCAATGGCGCCCTCGAGAAGAGCCCTTTGTTTCGAGCCTTCAAGGAGTTCTACTGGCGAAAAACTGCTTTATTCAGCTCGGAGTCTGGGGAGGGGGGATGGTGACGCAGCTAAGCCGGTGGATGCTAAGGCGGCGGAGGAAGCGGAGGAAGCGGAGTACGCGTCTACCGGAGCGGGGGCGGAGGAGGCCAAGGCTTCTTCATGCATAGTGCCTACGATCCCCTTTCGCGCGCTTCTTTGCCAAATATTTGGCGAGCTCCGTTGTTGCTTCCGATCCCACAGGCGACAGGAAGGCAAAGTCGTGGAAGGAGCAAACTAGTTTATGTATTAATTAAATAATTAATTATTTAAAAAATTAACTAATTAATTAGATACTTATTAATATAATTAGATATCAAATATTTATTAAATTAACAAATAAATAAGTAATTTAAAAATAATATTATAATTAATAATTTAATAATTTAGCAATCAAGCTAACTTCTAATTAAATTATTTATCATTAAAATGTATTAACTATAATTAAAATTAAAATTAATAAGTAGTTTGTACTAAACATGTCATTAAATTCATAACATATTAATTTTAATTTTTAATTTTTAATTATTTTCTTCACATTTAAATTTCTAATTGTATAAATCCTAAAATATATTACCAAACAATTTCTCATGATTTAATAGGATTTAAAATTTGTCATATCAAACTGTTTTTAAGATTTAACACCCTTAATATTTACTAAATTCGGATTTACAGGATTTACTGCCACTAAAATTAAATCTCACTTTTTGCCAAACAGCTCATTGGAGTTTAAGAAGGAAGCAAATTACAAACGTCTCCCACCAACTTACATAAATTACTTCCACCTCATTTATTTTAATACACATCAAAATACTTTTTTTTTCAACCAAATATTATGAAAGTTGAATCTCTAGTTTCATATTTTGTGAAGAATTAAGACTTTGTTTGAGATAATTTTATTATTATTTTTTAAAGCAGTTTTTTAATAAAAAAAAGTTTTTGAACTATGAATTTTTGTACTTAAAAATAGACAAACTAAACCTGAGTGAATGCAATATTATTTATAATGTTACATGTGCCTATATATGTGGCAGATAATGACTCATTGTATGTGGCTGAGATTTGTTTCTTGATTATACACGTGTACTGTCTTGATGTTATACACATAGTTTGTTATTTGTCGGCTAGGATTGTTCGTTCCTTTTTAAATACCCTCGGTCGCCGATTATCCTTTCGACTGGGCAGACTGGAAAGGGCACGTGCCCTCCCTAACCTCCCCTAACAGGGAGGGGGTGTTGGAAGGCTGTAGGATTTTTAAGGGGAACAAAATGTGCGTTTTAATTTAAAATTAACAGGTCACGTAAAATGGAATACTGGAAGGCCTATTCTGGAACCAACTAACGTCTAGAAACCCTCAACCGCCGATTATCTTTTCAGTTGGACAAATTTGAAAGGGCAAGTGCCCTCCCTACCTCCCTTCACAAGGAGGGGATGTTGGGAGGCTTAAAAGAACCCCAAAGAATTAATGTTTCACTTTAATTAATTATATAAACAAAAATATGATGATAAAAAGAGATCACACTCATGAAACCCATATGACTGAAGTAGAGGCACCACATGTAAATGCAAGAGGTTGGGATGAGGGGCTCGAGCTTTCGTTTCGTTCACATGAAGGAGACGTTCACAGGCTAATATGTGGACGAGCGATGGCTATAGGTGGGGAGGCGAGAGAGAGAATGTTCAAGAGGCACAACTTGGAAGTTCCGTACAAGTGAGACTTCAGATATCGCAAGCAAGGCGGAAGATTTGGCTTTGTTTGCAGGAGAAGACCTGGTCCGGTGTACGATTTGCCTGCATGAGATCAAAGGAAATCGCGCCTACATGAGATCGAAGGAAGCCAGAGTTAGTTCTGGCATCAGGGTCAAGATTCTGGAGAGGAAGACAGCTTGGGGTAGTGAATTGAAGACTATTGGACGTTGGGCTTGCGAACAAGAGCCGGGAGAGAAACAAGGTCGTCATGGGTTTGTATTTTTTTCTTACATTTTTATTACAAATATATTTATTCGAATAATAGAGAGCATATCTCCTCAAATCATCAAGCTCAAGGCACAACCTCTGCTCTGTATTTAACAACTTAATAATTTCATAATTCTTTTTATGTGATCTGTAATTTGGTTGAACCAAACTAAGCTCACATCAGTAGCTCTAATCACAGCCAATTCCAACGCATTCTTGGCTTCGAGTAAATGTTTCACTAATGATTCTGTGATCATGAAAATTTCCAGTTTTCTAAAATAATCACAGCCAATTCCAACCTCTGCCTCATCTTCTTCTTTTTTTTTTTAACTTTTAAATCATAGTATAAATAAATTCTAAACACCACATAATGCTTTGATGCTGGATAAATCAAAGCATTATGACTTTCATGTGTTGTAATGAAAAGTCAGTGTCTTCTATCTCTACTAAAGGACTGTGCAGTGACCACCGAAGTTTGAGATGATTTTTGAAATTGAAGTGCATCTATCTTGATTCGATTCCTTCTTCATGTTGGAAAATTAAAACAGCTCTGATAAGGAATAATATTTTTCATCTATAGATGGAGGGTCTCAGTATCCTTCTCTTCACCATGATGTATAATTAACAAGGCTTAATCATATAATTTTTTTTTTCATAGTTAAAATACTCATAACATGTGTGCTGGCTGTGATTATCTGTTTTATGAGTGGAAATATACATAACTAAGGCATCATATTGCTGATAATTTCTCTTCTTTTTAATATTTGAACAGAAAGTTTAACATTGTTATTGTCAAATCCCAAATTCTGAATAAGAAAAGTAAAGTAAAGTGATAATTAGTCGATAACTAGTATAAAACTTTTCGACTAATCATAACATAAATCCAAAAGTTTTTACAAAATGAATGTGTCAGAAGCAACATAGTGAACTTCCGAGCAATCATAATTTTAAATTATCATTCGGCTCATAAACTATGCCTTAACAAACAAAGAATAATACAAAATTTTGATTGAGATAATATTGATAAAATAATAGAAGGGAGAAAAAAAATCTGTTATGAGATTGTAACCTAGGAGAAAAAAAAAATTGTATGGTGGCGCAAGGGTGTTGTAATTCAGTGCAATATGACAAGATATGAAACCTCCTCAATTAGCTTTTAGAGCTGTCAATACTTCCAAAAGCAAGCTCAAATATCTTACTGTAATCATCAACAAAATGGACATCAAGACCTTCTTTCACATTATCTGAAAGCTCATCAAAATCTCTTCTATTTGCAGCAGGGAATATGATTGTCTTTACCTCACTTCTCCTTGCAGCTATAGTCTTCTCCTTAACCTAATTTATTTATGAAAGATATCAATCAGAACTATAATATAGGAGAAAATCATAATAAATAAAAACTATGAAAAACCTAATTTTGATAATAAAATTTATCAAACAGAGAATTTCAGACTCTGTAACATTACTCTGCTCACAAAGAACAAATTGACAGGAAAAAAATATGTAATTTTGTAAACTAGACAATAATATTGATAGTTAAATTTATAATATCAAGGCATGAGGGGAAAAAGATAATTCATCAGAAACTATCACAAAAAGAGAAATAAAAAACTGAAACATACCCCACCAATGGGAAGAATGCGCCCAGTCAATGTAACTTCACCGGTCATTGCTAAATCCTTTCTTACTTGCTTCTTTATTGCAAGAGAGAGCAATGATGTGATCATGGTACAGCCAGCACTCGGCCCATCCTTGGGCGTTGCACCGGCAGGTACATGCAAATGAAGCTTTGAGTTTGCAAAAAATGGGTTTTCTGGAACTTTCTCAAGCAAAATTGCTCGGGCAACTGTGTGGGCGATCTGGGCACTCTCTTTCATAACATCTCCAAGTTGACCTGTAATATGAAGTACACCTTTGGCTTCTCCTTGCTCAACTAGCGTTGTTTCAATATATAGTGTAGATCCGCCCAAAGCAGTCCATGCTAGCCCCATAACGACTCCTATCGGAGTTTGATCATAAATTCTATCAGCATGGAATACTGGTTTACCCACAAAATCAACCAAATTTGAAACATCGATTACAACTTTATCAACCTCAGTATCACCACCAGCTTTTTCTCCTATATCAATCACTTCATCGACCTGTCAAGAAAACAATTAACATCTACCACTCGATTTACGAAGTATATAATCAATGTAATAAAAAAAATTTGGGTTATTGATCTGCAATCCTTTATAAGTGGCAAGTTAGTCAACAATAATCAACACCAATATAAAAGGAGCAGTATAAAAGGAACAAAGTTACAGACAACCTAAAGAAAATAATGGTCCTCAATAAAAAAAAGCATTTCTTGTCTTCTGTACATTCACCCCCATACATTTAGGGGACGAGTGGACCAAAAATCTTTTGGTGAATTGACGTATCCCATGCACTTTGTCAAAATGATTGTGCGGCCTATGAAGCATAGCACTGCACTTATTTGTGTCATTTAGGAAATACTCATTCATGAGGTGCGTTGTTTGTTATGCGTTGTACTGTTTATTCACGGGATATGTATAAGTTCCTTTTATTTTAATAATTAACATATATGTCACTTAGAGCACTCATGCAACCGTGATGTACAACAAGTTTGACCATGTCATTTTGTTTGGAAACAATTCACGTGAATGCAACTATTTGAGATGGGTATGAGACTAATGTAAGTATGTAACATGCACATGACTTTGCCCCATGTCAGCATTAGTATTCATACTAATTCGTAAATTGGTCTGTTTCCCACATTAGATGACAATCTGTTGTGCCAAAGTTTTTACTATTGCAAAAGCAAAATAGAGGTTATTTTTCATTTTTGGCGAAGTTGCAAATAGTAACTGTTCGAGTAGATGATAGTTAGGACAAAGAGCGAGTCAACAGACAAAAAAAACAACTACCATAGAAAACACAAGAAACAACAGGAAAAAAAAAAAATCAACAATAACTAACAAGGCAACAGCGGCAGTAAGCAAGCAAGGCAGAAGGAACATCTGCTAGGATTCTTGTAAAAGAGAAGGCAACTATTAGTTTCAATACTTTGGGGAAATCAAGAGATAACATCTAATCCACTACTTCAAAAACGCCATTAAAAACAAAAAAGAACCCCCGTTTATTATAACAAATTAAATATGTTCAATCTACAAAATAATTCCAGCTGAATCTTAATCCTGAATTTTAAATTTGAAACAAATAAACTTTAATTCGACAATCCAAGTTATGGGACCTTAATTTCTCACATGATGTTTGGATAATAATACAATCGTGTGTTTATACTCTTGATGATATCCTATTCAATCTCAATGACGTGATCTATGAATCACTACCACCACCAATATTGACCAAAAGATAGGACGATTGGATTTAACTGATTCGATCTTCTTATGAAAGATGCTTCTTTTTGTAGTCTTCTAAAAAATGAATGGTCGGATTTAACATATCCTTCATGATATCATCCCCAAATCACATAGCTAATAAGCATGGAAATAGTAGTAAAAACTCAGCTAGCAAGGTACAAATAAGATGCTTATCATTTAAAATGTAAATTATCACTAAACTATTAAAAGCATCATCATGATGTCAAGTCATAACCTAAACAAATTACACCCATAGACTATTCTAAGCATTAAAAATAAATGTATGAAGATATAGCTCCAAAGGATGCACAAATAATATCACAGGCACAATATGCAGACCACAAGAAATAATAACTTCAAAAACTCAAGCAAAAAGGCAATGGGAAGTCTTCAAGCTCAACAGTTCTTGAACAAAGTATCTAGAGTTTATTGCTCTGAAAGTAAGAAAAACAAACCTTTGAGTTAATTTGTTCGCCAACTCTTGTAGTTTGGTCAGGGGATAGATCAACTTCTGCCATTTCAACCTCCTCCCAAGTTTCACCAATTTGTTCAGGATTAGCTATATTTTTGGATTCCGCAGTAGCAGCAGCATCAACATTTTCACTAGATGGATCACTATCTGATTTTTCAAAGCTTAGAGAACCATCAACATCTTCAATAAGATCTTCTTTAGATGGTTCATTATATTGCTCAAGTTTACCAGGCTGAATGCTGGCAGCCGCAGATGTCTCAATTGAAATTGCCTTCCGAACTAATTGTAGAGCTATCTGTAACAATATCAGAGTAATAATTGTAGAACTATCTGTCAAAATATCAGAGTAATAAGTAGAAAATGGATAACTATTGGGAGTGAACAAGTATTTCTTACAACACGAGAACTTCATGATTTATATTGCAGATAGAAGTACAAGTTCATGTTATAGAAACTGGCTTAAGAAGAAAACTGATGGAACAAACTTAAGTAAAAAAGTCATATATTTTAATAATATACTTCTTTACTATCTTTAACATGCTAATCTGTGGAAGGCATCATGACTTACAAGTGGTGGTTCTATAATATATTCAATAGCAAAGTGATTTTAGAGATGAATAATCAGACTTGGGAGATGTGAACCTATTATTCCTAATAATCAAGTAATTACAATGACAAACAGTTCCCTAAAATACCTTTTAAACTGCAGATCAATAAGGGAACTTCGCAACAGAATTAAAACAGATTTAACAAAATCATTATGCACAACTACATTGCCCCAAAGCTGAAAATCTAAAATTAACTGAGTGGACAACAAACAAAATTGCTGGTAACAGACGAAATATCACTATGATTGTGCAACCAAAGGAAGGAAGCCCACATATAGTTTTAAAATTATATTTCAAAGAACTCTCACGAAAAAACCTAGATTATTTGCTTGTTCTGATTATTAACAATATCACAAACTGGATTGAAAAAACTAATACAACTTAAAAATATGAAAGCATGAACAATCTTCAAAATTCATATATTCAAACCTTGCGGTATATCTTCTCAATTTGTTTCTGCAAATTACGCACACCAGCCTCTCGACAATAATTTTCTATAAGTTCATGTAGAGCTGCAGCTGTTACTTCCACCTGAATATTTTAATCTAATCAGATTTACTCAATTAAATATATCTATATAAAAAAAAAGATTAGTGGCTCAGTTTGCATTGCCCTTTTACAGAATAACGCAATAATTCTAGTTACAAAGCATCTCAGACATGACAATATTACGGCATACTTGTTCAGGCTTGATACCACAGGCTTCACGAGTTGCCTTCTCCAGGTAATCCCTTGCAATATGCATCTTTTCATCAGTTATATAACCAGCAATCGCAATTACTTCCATTCTATCCAAGAGAGGAGTCGGAATAGTTTCAATCACATTAGCTGTGCAAACAAAGAGCACCTGCATTTCAAATAAAGAAATATAATTCTTTTGATTTCTAAAAGAAAAAGAAATGGGATTTCTCATCTATTCGCTTGTCAACAAACAATGGTAGTATGAATCAGTTTTCATCCTTCCTTGGTTAGCAAGTTCAAAATTCTTAAAAAAAAAAGGCATTCTCTGTGGATTACTTAAAAAATGCATTTCTAACCAAAATTTATTTTTTTAGAATCTTTTTCAAGAACACCATTGCAGTTTAAAACTAGCATATTTCAGAAGTATCAGAACAAAAGGTATGCTAAGAAAAATTAAAATTCAACTTGAAGTCTCAAGTGCTCCAAAGGAATAGAAGGTTCAACCTCTGTCCATGGAAGCAGAAACTTACTTTTGAGAGATCGATAGGAACATCTAAATAGTGATCAAGGAAGTTCATATTTTGTTCAGGATCAAGAAGCTCCAACAGAGCACTTGCTGGATCACCAGCATGTCCTCTGCCTAACTGCAAAAATGGGAAATCTAAAATAATTTACAGAAACATAAATAATAGACGATAGAGGCGTGGTTTCTAAAAGAACAATGGTTCTAATGAATAATGATTAAATGTCAAAATAATTGTATAGGCTGTCACAATACCTTATCAATTTCGTCAATTAGAATAAGAGGATTAGCTGTTCCAACGCTTTTCAAGCATTGGACAACTTTTCCTGGCATTGCACCAATGTAGGTTCGACGATGACCCTGAAAAATTTGAATCATTCAAATTAACTCCATTTAAATGATTTCCTAAGCTGCAGAATAAAGCTATTAAGGTTCAACAATCACCAATGCACGATAAAGACAGATTTGTACCTTGATTTCAGCAACATCAGCCAAGCCTCCCACAGAAAACCTATAAAATTTGCGGTTCAGCGCACGTGCAATTGAACGTCCAATACTAGTTTTACCAACTCCAGGAGGACCGGAAAGACATATGATTTTCCCTGTGACCATTAAATGTAAATTAAAGCCATATCGATGTGCTCATAAATCTGGTGATTCTCCTTAATTAGTACAATAATTCATCACCAAAATACAGTAAATTTCAATTTTTGGAAAGTTAAATTATTTGCATATCAGCAATCACATGGTTGGGAATAAAGGTTGACTAATTTAGAAGTTCCGAGAACATAATGTTAGACTTAATTGGACCTTTTCAAACAAGAATCTTCAAAAGAAAATCAGATTTTCAATAGCATTGGTCATGTTTATGATCAATAATGTCAGATCTTCATTCTCACTGCTAATACTTGTCAGCTCAAGAAAAACAGCGCGAAAGCATGAATCCTACTTTGCAACCGTAGGATTCCATCTTCCTTAAGTTAAGATTGTAGTTATTGAAGCGAAGGGTTGCTTCATTTGGCATGAATCACTTGAGGTGGGACTAGATTATAGAAAGTATTAGAAGAGATTTCACGAAGAGCTGCAACTCTTCATTTCATCATTTTTTTCGTCTCTTTCTATTCTTTCTTTTCTTTTTCTTTTTTTAATCAATCAACAATACTATATTAAGAATAGCCAACTCCCGTTGTATATTACTGATTCTAACCCAAACAGCAATTGGAAAAAAAAAATTTACACATTTCCAAGAAGTTGGGATTTGACCATAATTGAACTAGGTCAAGAATCAATCCACACTTAACAATGCTTGCAAGGTCATGCTTATCATGTATATCCATATTAACTTCTGTGCATCCAAACATTACACTTTCCTACTTACCTGCCCACGGAATTAAGCTTATTAGTCATCTTTTATATTCCTTTTCTATGAGCTAAAAACATTATTGAAGGGAAATAATTGAAAAAAGTACATCTTTGCTCAATTGTCATCATATATGTGCCAATAATTAGGCAAGGGAATAGAACAATAAATGCAAGTATAATAAAGGAGAATATCCTCAATGATGAGAAAACGTAACAAAAATAAATACTGTGGAATCCTACTATAAATAATTAGTAGATATGATAATTTTTATATTTTAGCACTCGCACGCAAACTTAAGGTGGCATAAAAGATGTCAACATGAATTTAAAAATAATTGTCACCATAGATGAAGTAGTCCAATGTTTTTTTGCCCAAAGATAGCAAGTGTAAAAAGATGATGAAATCGATTCCTTGAAAAGATAGTAGCGTAAACTGAATGCAACGAGAAAGCAACGAATTCTGTATCAAAGAAGGCATAGATAAATTCCTTAAACAAATGTATGATAGAGAGTGTCAACTAAGAGTATAAAATGGAATGTAGAGGTGAATAGAAATAGCCAAATATAGAGGTGGCAAAGTGCCTTAATGGCCAGTGAGTGAAGATGACATCTAGCTCCCGGATCATGATTGCAAGATCACTGGGTAAAGAATTTTATGTAGTATTTTGGTCAGATAATGAATCGATGTATAAACAGAACAAGAGGGTGAGTTTTTAGCTCATGTCAATGTAGTGCAAACAATGTTGCAACCATTAGAGAACATCTCATTCCAGATGAAGATGAGAATTTCATGAGGGAAGCCTATAGAACTCAGATAGGTCGTAGTCCGAGGCAAGTGTGAGAGCATGTCAATGGAGATTATTAGTTCAAGGAATACGACATCAACAAGAAGGTGCTTAAAGCAGATTAGGAGTATTCTATGCTATGGCTCTAATAGCATGTTAAAGAGAATTGGAAAAGACTATAACTCACCTCAAATGTCTTCATGATACAATTATATATGTATTTATATAGGTAAGAGAAGAGAATGATAAAGGAGAATATCCCAATAATGATGAAATACGATAATAATAAATTTTTGAAAATTTCTGCAATAAATAGTTAGCACGTGATAATTTAAAAATGACAAGAACACAGTGAAAAAAGAGAGGCTAGTAATAGTTTATAAATCTAAACATAAGCATGTTAAAAATCTTATAATCTCTTGCACATACAAAAATATGTTGAAAGTTTTTTTATTGAGTTACATCAGTTAAACAAATAGCATATATTCATGAAACTATGGAAGAACATCCTTGCTAACCATGTGAGGTTCCTCTCAATTTTCCAACAGCTATAAATTCCAGAATTCTTTCCTTCACATCAGATAAGCCATAATGGTCCTCATCTAAAATCTTTTGTGCATTATGAACGTCGAAGTTTTCATCGCTGCAATCAAAAGGAAAATTATACACTTATGTTACTTGGTACTCCGAAAAGGGAATTCATAAGATAATTGCATGAATTTATTCAACAAAAGAAGAAAATATGGGAGAAACATTAAAATAAATTACATTAAGAAACTATATACAAATCATAGTAGTTAGATGAAACTAAATTTCCAACACTATCAAGAGTGATAGCAAACAGTAGGAAGAGGGAGAAAGACTTCTGAAGAAAATAATTCTGAAAGAAAAAAAGGTAGGAAGAAAATGGAATAGTAAAAATTGGGTGACTCCATCACCTCAAGTTGATAAAGAGAGCCTGAGGCTAGCATAATAAAATTAGATTTTCATCGCCTTGACAACTATATCACAACTCCAGATCTGGTCACATCTACAGTGTAAGATCTCCATAATTCCACAGATGCTAAGGAATATTTGAGGCTACCAGTACTAACAAGTGGCCACGGTTCTCATGACCTTCAACGAACACATAACCTAGCCAAATTTACAGTGCATGTACCTGAATTCTCCAATAGCAAGAAAAATATAGTGTGGTTTTTGAAAAAAAAAAAAATCAGCAATCCAACTAATGCAATTAACTCAAAATTTCTTGGAAGGCACTCTAATTATTAACCTATCTGCAAGCTTTACATGGCATATAATTTAGATATCTACTATTTCAAGGGACGAATCAAGGCCCAACTAAAAGGTGCGGCAAGGAAAAGATTGTCAACCCTCCGCACAGTGATAACACGAAAGGCAAAATAATATGCATTCAAAGCAGTGACAAATAAAAGAGTTATTTTGACAAATAAAAGAGTTATTGCAGGTATTGTCAACTTTTCAAGACCATGGTATACAAGTTGTTTGTACATGCATCTAATCATAATACATCACAAGGACAGATCATAATATTGGCTCAAGAAAAATGGCACGTCAGCATGAATCCCGCTTTACAGAAGTAGGATTCCATTTCTCTCAAATCAGATTGTAATTAACCAAAATTTTCATGAGGGTAGTGTCAGGGTTTAATTAGATCTAAGTCCTTACTTCCCATGAGCGCAAACACTCATAGTTAATTACCCCTATTAACACGTAAGAGAAAACCCTCGATTGAGGATGAATAATTTTAAATGTTTTAGTCTCAATTGTGGGGAAATGGAGGTAAACCCGATCAAGATTCCATGGTTCCATCGTCACGGGTATACCAAAAGTTTCAGTCTACCAACACTAACAATCATTAACTATAATGTCTAAGGAATATGATTAGCAATCATGAGTTGCCTCCTCTTACGGATCCTAAGTAGACTGAGGTTGCTAGATGTGAATTTTAGTTTTATTGGGTTTTGGTGTTTATGACTTCCTTTAGAAGTTACACAAAAAATTGAATTAAAATGGGTCTTACAACTTCTCTTGGAAGCAGCCCGTCGGTTTGAATTTGGGTTGGAGCTTATGGCTTTCATTGAAAATATCCTGAAAAGCAGGTCTTATGACTTCTATTAGCAATAGCATATTGGTGGGTCTTACAACCTAGCCCCATTAGCTAAGCCACTCATTAATTTTGAATTTGGTTAACAGATCTTACGACTCCCTTAGAAATTGGCAGTAGGTTTAATTTGGAGTGGAACTTACGGCTCTACTTATGAGTTATCCAAAGATGAGTCTTACAACCTAGCTCTACAGCAAGACTGTCAAAAGATTTAATTATTTGGGTAGGTCTTAAAGTTTTCCTTTGAAAATTTCCTAAAAGTGGGTCTTACCAAATCCTTTAGATTAAGATGCCCGTTAATTTTTATTTGAGGGTTTGATATTTCATTTGAAAATTTCTCAAATAATAGGTCTCACGAGTCCCAATATAAGTTGTCTAATTATTAGGTAGGACTGGTCTTATTGCTTCACTTTTGAAGTAGTCCAATAGTGGGGCTTACAACCTAACCATATAAGCTAACATGCACAGAGATTTAATTGTTAATTTGTTTGAATGGACAGCTGTTATTTGTTAGCTTGATATAAAACAATAGTTTTTAGTTGTTTACTAGCACGACACTTACTAGACAATAGTTATTGTTGTGTGACACTAGTGTTTTTTGCTACAGTGGCTTTTTTCTTCCTGCTTGGCAATTTCTTTTCAGTTATAGTAGTTTCTTTTCTCTGCATTGTAGTTTATTCTTTTTATTTAACAATTATTAATTATTATGGTACTAATCATTTTTTGTTCTTTAACTTGCAGGTGCTTGGAGTTTTGTACCGCAGGAGCTTTCCCAAGAGCACTAGAGAATATGGAGTTTGTGTTAGAGTTGTGTTTAGTGTTTGAGAGTTGGTTGTGTAGAGTGTGTTGAGTTTTGAGTTGTGAGTTTGAGTTGAGTTGGGTTGTGTGTATTTTATTTGATATTAACTAGAGCAAATATTTTTATTTTGTATTTTATTTCATTTTAAATTGGTTAGATGTGTTTTAAGTTTTAAATTAATTTAATTTAAATTATATTATTAGTTAAAATTGATTATTTGAATTTCTAAAATCAGTTAGTTAATTGGTTGTTTATATGAAGTTTAGATTGGTTAAAATCGGTTAAATGTTTAATTAATTAAAATTCAATTTTATTTAAAAATTTGTTAATTAACTAAATCTAATACTTTGAATTGAATGATTAATTATCTGATTAATTTTAAATTGCTCAATTTATTAAATTTCAAATTTCTTTTAAAGTTTGATTAATTTATTAATTAAATAGATTTAGATTTATTTGAAATTGGCTTAATTAATTAAATTAAATTCCTATTAAATTGAAGTTTAATTTAAAATAATTTTTAAAGTTAGATTTAAAGGTTGTGTTTTGAAGTTAAATTTAAAATTAAAGTTAAAGACTTAAAGTTATATTCACTTTACCGTTTAATTAAATAATTACATTTAAATTTTATGTTTTGAAATCATTAATTAATTTGATAATCATATTTAATCTGTATTTTAAATTATTTAATTAAAGTTAAATTTGTTCAGTTAATTAATTGTATTTTATTATTTTTCATTTAATGAATTTTAATTAAGTTGATCAATTAATTGAATTAGTTATTTTAATTATTATAGTTATGACGTTGCTCTCTAATGGCTCCAAAGGCAATTCGGCAATTTTCCAGGAAATTTTCGGCAGCCTCTCGACATCCCCTCCCTACAAGAGGAGGTAGGGATAGCACTTGTCATTGTTCCTTCCTGCCTGAATCACAGATCAACGGCACAGGGTCTTCGAATTTAAAATTTATCTCACCAGGATCAAAGATTCAACTGCATGAGGTATTTAAATTTAAACCATCCCACCCAAATTAAAAATCAATGGCGTAAGGCCTACGAAAATTAAAAATCATCCGTCTAAATTAAAAATCATGGCATGGGTCTTTGAATTTAAAACTCATCTGTCCAGATCAAAGATCGATTGTACGGGTTTTGAGTGAATATATGTTGCTTTGAGATCTCCAAAGAAAAAAAAATTAATTACATAGCCACTTATTTAGTTTCTTTAGTCAATGCTATCAATTAAAGCAATTGTGTACGCATAAAGCCAGGGCATACAATTGATTTTACTCTTTTTTTAAATTAAAGCAACTGATGACAGGACAATACATTGTCTTGTATTAAATAATATGCCTGAATAATCTGAGGCAATTAGAATATAGGAAATAGGAGGTGGAGAGCTCGCACAGGTTTTCACGTACACAAGGTCAGCTGTACGGTTTTTGTAAGAGAGTCACACACACAAAAAGGAAAAAATTGATTGCCTAAAGCACTTGTGCGTGGGTTGAGGTCGGGAAAGCCTAAGTCGCGCAAACGCAAAGGAGGTGTAGGTTGGATTGCGGGTTGGGGTGATTTCACTTAGGAAAATCGGAGGTGTGCGAAGGCAGGCCGGCGTGCAAATTGGGTCGTGCGGGTGGAGGGGGATGGCGGTTTGGTCAGTTCCAGCGTGTGGAGGCTGTGTGAGGCAGGGTTGATTGAAGCGGGCAGGGATTCTGTAACGGAGACGGGCCGGAAAAGTAGCTTGGGTTGAGTTGTGGCGTCACATGAAAGAGCAGGTTGGGGGGCTAAACATGGCAGGTTAAGCAGGAGATTGTGGAAGAAGAACAAGGAACGGACAGGGTTGAAAATTGAAATAAGCATATGTCATCATTCTTTCTATTTAATGTATTTTTTATATCAATTAAGTAGCCGATCGAGTGTGTTGTTCCCTGAAGAGATGCAAATACCATTTTCTATCTCCTCTCCTCGGTCAACACATAAATTAAGATAAATAGCATATTCCTTACAAGCAAAAACCAGTAAAATAAAACTATAGAATTCCAGAGATAAACAATTCTTAGGCATCAACAAAAAGAAGCATCTCTTATAAGTTGGCAATTTTAGTGTTAAAAGAAAATCAAAAAGCCTGAGGTCAGTTAGTATTCCTAAGGTTGTCATTTTCTGCAACTTGCTTTGAATTACTAGATATGCTGAAAGAAAACAAATCTCTCTTTGAACTGCTAGATACTTAGAAATTAAGTGTTTCTAAGTAGAACCTGTAGTCTCCCCAGGGTAAAGCAGTAAGCCAGTCAAGATAATTACGAGTAACATTAAACTCGCTAGAACTTGCTTCCAACAACTGCAGCTTTGCAAGTTCTTCTTCAAAAACCTGCAATACATGAGGAGGGCATCTATCCTTTTTTGATTCAATCCTTTCTCTAAACTTTGCTGCAAAAGGGGAAAAATATTGAAATATATTATTTCGGTAATCGGGAAACACGCCATACTTACAGAATGGATTTCACACACTGCATTAGGCCAAAATAAGAACTCACCAGAAAGTGCTGTTTTATCATCAGTTTCCAAACCAAGCTCCTGGATCAATGGAATAAAGTCATAAACATGAAAAGAATTATTACATCAACAAGACAAGTTTAAAAGAAGTTGCTCCCCCAGGATCCCATTGATAAGCCAAATGCTCTTTTTGGCTCTTTTTCCCAGAAGAAATTATGAAGATAGGTACATGCCAGGACGGGACAGGCATAGTTCAAGAAGGCTAACAAATTTGATCTAACCAGTTTACTTTGACTACTCTACATTTGAAAAATTACAGCCGCTTCCCACATGAAATGAAATAAGAACTTACCTTCTTAATTGCTTTTAGTTGCTCATTTAGAAGATAGCGTCTCTGTTCACCAGATATTTTTTCCTCAATAGCCTTAGCAATTGATTCCTAGCATATAAAATAAACAGTATAAAACACCTTATAACATGCTTAATTTGGGGGAATGGGATAACTCTTCACACAGCTTAAATTAGCAACAGTGACAGTACCTGTATTTTATTGATCTCAATCTCTTTCTTGATTAAGTCTAGTGTGAGCTTCAAGCGCCTGTGCACCTAGTTAGACAAAAAAATTGAAAAAACATCATAAGTTGAAAAGCTGATCCTTGGAGTGCATATTGCTGATGGCAGCAACCTATCAACGTTTATACAGTTAAGAGAAGAATCAGAGATTTGAATTCTGCTAGTAATACAAAAACGAACACTCGATCTTTTGTGCCTCAAGGCTGAGAAATTTTTTTTTATTAACGTAATTTTAATTACATTAAAATACTATCTAGTAAGTTAAGTTGCAATTAGAACACATTGGTAAATTAGCTAAAAATCTAAAATAAAGCAAACATTCACACAACCTCAACCATACTGTGGAATGTCACAAGGTTCAAGAGAAGTATGTTACAATTGCAATCATAACACTATTAGCATCCAAAAACTACTCAGAAGTGATAGAAAAAAATGGAAATTTCATTGCCTAAGATATTTATGATATCTTCTAAATGGAAAAGTTAACATGTATCTTTTCCTACAGAGCTCAATGAATCTCCTATTACATCTGATACGCACAATTATAGTTTCAGATCATAAGTCTAAACTATTAGATTAATTACATAATATCATGCTTGACGAAACCTCTCATTAAGAGATTTAACACACAATTTTGCCTTGTGATATGCATACCTATTGTGATCTTAGAACCCCAACCTATTTTATTTGACACACATATTAGGGAGTCTAGTGATGAGCCATCATCCATATTTAACATACAACATGACTCGGATATTAGTCCTAGTCCTCCATTGTCAAATTTGTTTCTCATGCAATTAAGCATCTTAAGATGCATTATGAGAATGATGGCTTTTGTTTTAGTGCCTCTTAACTCAATTGACACGATTTACCGTTCATTTTATAACAATGCATTTTCATTAGCACTTCATCTACAGTCTTTATTCACATATATTACAATGAGTTGACCAAAATAATGATAACATTGCTGAAATTATTTTTTAAAAGTATTCACCCTGAGAATAGAATAGCAATGATTATGTTTTAACTTATAATAAAATCACTATTATTAGTTATCTCAGTGGATACTAATTTTGTAACATTAAATGCACCTAAAGGTACAAATAGTCCACCACCTTTATAGACAAGAAAAATTATTAGGTGCGGAGTGCAGACGGGGTGAGAACCGTCCGCACAGACACAGGGTACCGAGCGGTACCCAGTGGTACTGAGTGGTACCGAGTGGTACCGAACGGTACCGAGCGCGGTTTTATACTAGTGTGCGGACGGTTCTCCCGTCCGCACTCCGCACCTAATAATTTCTCTATAGACACGTAGCACTATCTCTCTCACTTCATAACATTTTTAATTCTACACAGCCATCAGGTGAACTAGAGTTGATGCAAGACATGTAAGTAGGCCTTTCACTAGATCTATTTCAAAAATCAGTCATCATTATAATTAACTGCATCTTTTTTTCCTTTTTTTTTTTAAGAAATATGGGACAAAACATATGAGATTTCGAGAAGACATTTTAAAAGTAAAACATTATTTTAGGATTATATCAAACAATTCAACTATTCAAAAGAAATCAAATATTTAACTAAATCATTTAAATTTGAGAAGCATTATTTATTTTCAAATGAGGAGAAATTTTGAAGGGCTGCCATTATATACTATTGATGAATTTTTACAAAGGCATTTTGGTGAAATTTCATGCTGGTTTTCCTCATTTTCTACAACACTTCATGTATTATTTATGCCTCCATCGATTCAATGGAAAAGACCTTAATCTCTTACAAAAACAGGTGTCAATGAGGACTTTGTGCTATCAACTTCTAGATATATTTATGAATCAACAATAGTTAAAATTTGTGAACTGTAACGCATCATTTTTTTCTAATTTCTCTTTCTCTCTTACATCCCCACCAGCTTTCCAAAACCTTGAACCAATTCAACCAACACAAAATTCTGTCTTGCCCTTCCACAAAACCTTAATTAATAATGTCCACATGCTCAGACTAATCCATATAAAAATTCATAATTTCCTAACCACAAGAAAAATCGATCTAAAATCACCTCCATTAATTAACTTACATCCCAAACCTCAGATATGAGGGTTCTCACCCTTCTCCATCAAAGAAAACTTAGTATGCTACTACCATAAAGTTCAACAAAAAATCTATTTAGAAATTGTAAACTAGTTAATATTTTCCTTTAGCCTTCCATTAACTCTAAATTATCCACCACCACATCAACAACCTTTGAAATCTATTAAATACCTCCCCATCAGGGTTACATCTTTATTGAATCTTCATTCTTAGAAAGTATATATGTACCTATATGAAGACAAGAGAGGAGAATAATAAACAAGAATAGCATCAATAAGGAGGGAAACTTATAATAGTAAAAAGTGTAGATTCGTACTATAAATAATTTAGGCCATGAGATAATTTGGATATGGTAATACTCATCATTAAACTTAAGGTCACATAGTACCAACTTGAGTATAAAAATAGTGACCATAAATAAAGTAGACAAGAGTTTTATTTCCCTGAGAATGTGAACTTCACAATAAGAGAGTGATTGATCAACTTCATTTTTAGAAATAAGAGGAAAAAGCCACGAAAACTTAGAGTAATCATCGATGAAAATGACATAATAGCGGAATCCTTGATGAGAGGGAACCGGAGCCGGTCCCCAGACATCAGAATGAACAAGTTCTAAAGGAGCATTAGTGCAGGTAATGGAATTATCAAAAAATAGTTTCTGTCCTTTACAAGAAATACAAGCAGAACACATAGGTGAAGAAGAAGAAGAAGAGATATAGAGAGAGGGATTAAGAGCAGCGATCTGCTGAAGAATGCGATTGTTTGGATGGCCAAGTCGCTGATGCCAGTTGATGAGGCGATTGCGGGTGACTGAGAGACCCGTGGGTGGAATTTGTTACTGTGCCGCAAGCTTGTACAACCCATCCTTACATGGACCTGTAAGAATAATTTGATTGCTCTGCCGGTCCTTGAAAACAAACCCATTTTGGTCAAATATAATGGCTAAGTTATTATCTTGAACAAGCTTAGAGATAGACAACAAATTATATGATAAAGACGGAATGTGTAAAATTTTAGAGAGAAGAAGCTTACTATCGGGGGTGGGAAGGATACCAGTGCCTGTATAGGCAATAGGAACCGACCTTCCGTCCCCGATTGTTACCGAGTCAGGTCCAGTGTAGGTAGTGGAAGTAGACAGATTTTCCAAAGTATTTGTCATGTGAGCCGATGCTCCCGAGTCGATATACCAGTCGGTGGACGAGTTGTTCTCGGAGCTGGCTAGAAGCGCATTCGGATTCTTGGTTGATTGCGGATTTGGTTTGTAATTAATGTTGAGCCGATGCCAACACACATCAGCTTGATGGCCCTTCTTCTTGCAAATTTGACAGAATATAGCAGAGGGCTGAGAGGAACGGTTCAACGATGTTGTATCGGAGTTGTTTCGAATCCGACCACGACGACCGCGACCTCGAGAGGCGTATAATGCAGCCTGATTTTCGGGCAGCCTGGGAAACTTGGCGGCAGCAGCTTTAAGATGTATTTCTTCGCTAATGAGAAGAGAATACAAGCTGTCAAGAGAAAGCGAAGTCTGCAATGTGCGGATTGAGGTAGTGAACGACTGATATTCAGGAGATAAGCCGTTCAGAATGTAGATGATTATATCTTCAGGATCGACCGAAGAACCCGCAGAGGCAATTTGATCTACTATTTTCTTGATCTTAGTGAGGTACTGAGTCATAGTGAGATTTTGCATCGAGACATTGTGAAGCTCGTGTTTAAGCTGAATTACTTTAGAGCGGTTGGATGATTGGAATCGGGTATGAAGCGTAGACCAAATATCGTGCGTTGATTCAAGATGAATCACATATGGTAGAACCGACGGAGCAATGGTAGAGCACATGGCAGTCGCAAGATTCTGATCAGTGATGGACCAGATTTGAGAATCAAGATTCGGATCTGCATTTTCAGACGCGGATTTGGATTCTAGAAAACCAGCGAAGCCATTTGCTTTGAAAAGCTTGGCAATCTGCGTACTCCAGATAGGAAAATTTTCCGGGGTTAACGCGTGGGGAACGAGAAATTTCAGATTAGAAATAACGAACTTGAGCGATGGTGAGATTGCCGGAACGGACGACGCGCCGGGCGTGGTAGCGGCTGTAGACGAAGAAGCAGCGGATTGAGATGCCATGGCCAGGTCTTAAGAACTGGAATACTCTTGATACCATGTAGAAACTCTTATTCTAATCTTGAGCAGCAAGAACCCATTGAGGAAGAAGATGAACAGTGAAAAGGAAATAGTTAATTCGTATTTCTTGCCTTACACAGTTACATAGAAGGTTATTAAATAGAGTCCTGAGAAGGACTTTACACGTGTAATAAGACTACTGGATTACAAGAAATGGAAAAGTAAAGTGAACTGCTGACTGTACATCTTCTTTAAATACACTAACATCCCCCTTCAAACTGAGAATTGGAGGAAATGGTCAGTTTGGATCGCAGAAACTTGAAGCGAGGAGTTGATAATGGCTTGGTAAGGATGTCAGCTAGCTGATCGATCGTGCTGATGGGTAGTAACCGGATTACTTTGTTCTGAATATGCTCACGCACAAACCGTTGATCAATTTCAATGTTCTTGGTGCGTGCGTGAAAAAACAGGATTATTTGCGAGGGCAATGGTTGAGGTGTTGTCGCAGAAAATGTCCACCGGTGAAGTATGATCGATACGAAAGTCGGCGAGCAGCTTCTTGAGCCAAATAGTGTCCGCCGTTGCTGCAGCTAAGGCGCGGTACTCTGACTCAGTTGATGAGCGTGATACAGTGGATTGCTTCTTGACGGTCCAGGAAACGAGTGTGTCGCCCAAAAACGTGCAGAACCCAGACGTTGATTTCCGAGTGATGGGATCCGATGCCCAGTCCGCATCGGAGTACGTCTTGAGCAGTAGAGTTGATTTGGTTATAGGAAGACCAAACTCGGTGGTTCCTTTTATGTATCGGATCAGCTTTTTTAGCAAGGAGGTATGAGTGGAGGTTGGATCGTGTATATGCTGAGACAAGGCGTTGACAGCATAGGCAATGTCTGGTCGTGTAAGAGTCAAATATTGCAGGGATCCGATCAGTTGGCGATAGACAACCGGAGAAAAGCAGGGAGTTGAATTAGACAGATTGCCTGCAAGTTTTGTAACAGAGGGATTAGCAACTGAGTTGCAGTTTTGCAACTCAGCTAGTTCGACAATAGACTTGGCGTAGAAAGCTTGAGACAAAAAATACTTATCAGCGGTTGTATCGATTTTGATTCCTAGGAAGTGAGTCGGCGAACCGAGATTCTTCATGGTAAATTTAAGTTGTAACTGTTGAACGAGCTGTTGGATGGCTGAAGGATCATTGCCGGTAAGAAGGATATCGTCAACGTAGACAAGCAGATATAGTTGCAATTCCTTGCGATGGAGAAAGAGAAGCGAGGGATCGGCTTGACTGTGCGAGAACCCGAGCTGTTGGAGGTATGAGGTGAATGTTGTATACCACTGACGAGGAGCTTGGCGGAGACCGTATATGGCTTTTCGCAGACGGCACACATGATTAGGGTGTGTAGAATCCTCGAAGCCTTTTGGCTGTTTCATATAGACAACCTCATTGATGTCACCATGCAAGAAGGCATTGGTTACATCCAATTGAAGAATTTTCCAACTATGAAATAGCCCGATAGTGAATAGGATACGAATGGTGGGAAGCTTGGCAACTGGACTAAACGTATCGCTGTAGTCTAAACCGTGTTCTTGTTGGTTGCCAAGTGCAACCAATCTGGCTTTGAACCGAGCAACCGAGCCATCGGAGTTGTACTTAGTGCGATAAGTCCATTTCGATCCAAGAACATAGCACGTTGAAGGAGGAGCAACTAGTTCCCAGGTTCCTTGTTTTTGAAGAGCAAAGAACTCTTCGGCCATAGCACGACGCCATTCTAATTTTTTGTTGGCCTCAGAGTATGAGGTGGCATCTAAACTTGATTGTTCTTTATGTAACAAATTAAGTTTTTGAACGGGTTTAAGTGTCCCAGTTTGACGTCGGGTAGTCATAGGATGTCTTTGAGGGAGAACAGCCGGTATAGTTTGATCAATGCTAGCGGAGGCAGGGATGCTTATTTCAGGTGTCGTAGAAAAGGTTGCAGAAGGCTGAGAAACGACGACATTGTGTGGAACCGTAGGAGTAGAGTGGCGCAGAGAGCCTGATGAGGTGTTATATTGCTGGACCGAAGCAAGGGTAAGAAGAGATGGTGGCAGCGGCATAGTAGGAGACAATGCAGCCGAGGTCCTATTAGTAAACGGAAAAATAGATTCATTAAATTGTACATGACGTGAGAAGGTAACTTTGTGAGTAGCCAAATTTTGACATTTATATCCCTTCATAACGTCGGAGCAACCAAGCAGAACACATTCAGATGAGGTGGGGTTTAGTTTGTTACGAAGCATTCGAGGAGTAAGCGGGTAACACAGACAGTTGAACGGACGAAGATGATTGTACAAAGGTGTAGTGTTAAACATTCTGTACAGTGGAGTAGAATTGTTGATCATCTTAGAAGGAAGACGATTAATGAGGTAGACCGATGTGTTGACAGCATCAGCCCAATAGTCCATAGGCATGCCGGCGTTATGAAGAAGAGTGCGAGCAGTGGAAATGACGTGTCTGTGCTTTCTCTCAGCGACCCCGTTTTGTTCGGGGGTATAGGGACAAGCTGTCTGATGACAGATGCCTGCATTCCGAGTAAACGCTTGAAATTTGTGATTGACGAACTCGCCACCACCATCAGTTCGAATGATCTTAAGCTTGCGATTCGTTTGACGTTCAATAAAAGATACAAATTGTATAAACGTATTAGTAACTTCAGTTTTAGAAAGAAGAGGAAATAACCACGAAAATCTGGAGTAATCATCAATGAAGATTACGTAATAACAGAACCCCTGATGAGAGGGGACCGGAGCCGCTCCCCAGACATCAGAATGAACAATTTCTAACGGAGCATTAGTGCAGGTAATGGAATTATCAAAAACTAATTTCTGTCCTTTACAAGAAATACAAGCAGAACACATAGGTGAAGAAGAAGAAGAAGAGATATAGAGAGAGGGATTAAGAGCAGCGATCTGCTGAAGAATGCGATTGTTTGGATGGCCAAGTCGCTGATGCCAGTTGATGAGGCGATTGCGGGTGACTGAGAGACCCGTGGGTGGAATTTGTTACTGTGCCGCAAGCTTGTACAACCCATCCTTACATGGACCTGTAAGAATAATTTGATTGCTCTGCCGGTCCTTGAAAACAAACCCATTTTGGTCAAATATAATGGCTAAGTTATTATCTTGAACAAGCTTAGAAATAGACAACAAATTATATGATAAAGACGGAATGTGTAAAATTTTAGAGAGAAGAAGCTTACTATCGGGGGTGGGAAGGATACCAGTGCCTGTATGGGCAATAGGAACCGACCTTCCGTCCCCGATTGTTACCGAATCACAGCCGTTGTAGTTAGTGGAGCTGGAGAGATTTTCCAACGTATTGGTCATATGAGCCGATGCTCCCGAATCTATATACCAGTCGGTAGTGGAGCTGTTGTCTGTGCTAGCAAGAAGCGCATTCGGAGCCTTGTTTGATTGCTGGTTTGGCTTGTAGTTAATGTTGAGGCGATGCCAACACGCATCAGCTTGATGACCCTTCTTCTTGCAGATTTGGCAGAAGATGACCGCAGCCTGAGATGAGCGATGCGACGAATTTGTATCAGAATTGGTTCGAAACCGACCGCGACGACCGCGACCTCGAGAGGCGTATAAAGCAGCCTGATTGTCGGGTAGTCGGGGAAACTTGGCAGCAGCGGCTTTGAGATGTATTTCTTCGCTAATTAGAAGAGAATACAGGCTGTCGAGAGATAGCGAGGTCTGACCAAAAAGGCGCTTTTTTAAGAAGTTGAGGGACCAAATTGGCCCCTCAAAAGAGTTGGGGACCATTTTGGTCCCTCACAAAGAGTTGAGAGACTATTTTGATCATTTTCTCATTTATAATATTATTTGTCAATATTATAATATTAACAAAGCACGCACTCAAATTTTTAACTTATTTATTAGCTCGTTTAAGTACTCATTCAATTAATTTAAATAAGTCAATGCTAAGTTAAGTATGAACATATGTGTGAAAGTTCGATTTAAGCTCGAACCAAACATGAGTAACTCGTAGCATAACCAAGCCAAGTTTAATCCACGATGTACTTGGCACGACTTGCCTAGATTACAGCCCTAATGATAGATGACTTCAAGGAAGGGCTAACCTAATTAAAAAGGTTTATTGCAAGATAATTTGAGGTAATATAGATTGTTGATCAACTTCAAAATAGAAATGCTTGGATTTAAGCTAAGAAAATACTCTAATAGACCCAACAAAGAAAATTATAACCATCACTAACAGCACGCTATTGAGAAAGGCAGGTATCAACGTCTTATAGGCAAACTCATCTAGCTCTCTCTAGCTTGTCCAAATATTAGGATCCATATTAGTATTGCACATCAATGCTAAACAGCCCCACTAAGGGCCACATGAAAATTATTAATCACATTCTAAGGTATCTGAAAATGACACTAAAAAAGGGCCAACTATATAAAAAGCTATCCAACAAGGATATTAAAATTTTCAAAAATGTTGATTGGGCTACCAAAGATCCACCTATTGTTATAATGTATAAATGTATGGGGAAATTTAGCTACATTGTGAAGTAAAAAAAATAATACTTGGTATCAATAAGTAACATTGAAGTTGAATATAGGATAGTGGCACTTGATATTTACCAAAGAATGTGGTTACTTATACACAGAGATAGACCACATTAAATTATATTCCAAAAAACTCACAAACTGCAAATATTCCTAGCAAAATTTTACCCAAAATAAATTTTGATAAACTTATCAACAAATTGGGCATTATCAATATATACAATCCAACTTGAGAGAGAGTGTTGAAATAATCTTGAGTGTAAGGCATCATGACCAGCAACTTTTCATCTACAACAAGCTAGCAAATTTGTGGACAATAGTTTTCCATCTACAGTAATCCAACAATCTGTAGATAACACCATTCCATCTAAACCGAGCTAACAAGTTGTAGATAATAGCTTTCTATCTTAAAAAATCCATGAAAAGCGGCATTCCAATTATGTTGTACAGGTAACTCTAGATTATATAACAAAGACTAATTTATACATTTGTTTCTTTACTTGATAGTTATTTCCCTACCTATGTGATCTTCTCATTTTATTTTTTACAACACCAAAAACAACATCAAGCCTTTATCCCACTATGTGGGGTTGCCTACAATGAATCTTTTTTCTCCATTGTGTCATGTTAAGAGTCAATTTCTCATTTAAATCTAAAAAAATAGGTCATTTCTAATACTTTCTAACCAAGTCTTTTTAGGTATATTATACAACTTTTAACATAGGCCAAATCTAATACATCTACTCTCCCAACTAGGTCATCAGAAGGCTAATGTCTTATATGACCAAACCATCTAAGGCGACTCTCTTTAATCTTATCTGCCACTGGACCTAATCTAACCTTTTTACATATATACTTGTTTCGCATTCTATCTCTAAGAGTAAAGCCCATCCACCTGAGCATCCTTATCTCTGCAACAATTAACTTAGGTGTTGTTTGGTTGCCTGCAAAGTAAACACAATGTAAAGTAAATATAGTGTAAAGTAAATGTAGTGCATTTTAAATACTTTGAGGCTGTTTGGTTGTCTGCAAAGTAAACGCAGGAAAAATGTTTCCCTTGTTTGGTTAGATATATCCAGAGTAAAGTAAAAATAGTGCATTTGTAAATTTTTTTGTCATTATAACTTATGTATTTATAAAAGTAATCACCGATTGTTGAAACTTCGTTTGGGCTAGCTTCTTCTTGCTTTCTAAAATAGCTTTTCAGTACAAAGAAAAATAATAAATCAAAATTTGTTAGGCAGGTCGAACCCGCCATGGGACACTGCCCCCTTGGACCCTGACATATTTGCCAACAGTTACTTATAAATTTGCCCCCATGAAAATTATGGCTGATTCCACCCGTGATTTCGATTGAAGAAAGGCGGAGGAAATGAAATGAAATCCTTGTAATTTAAAATTTTATTATTAATCTGCAACCATTTATTTAAGTATTACAACTCTTTTCTCATTACCTTCCACTCAACCTCCTCACATTAAAAAACAACATTAATTTCATGAGCTCTCCTCTCACAAAAATTCAAAATGAGATTGTCAGCTTGGGAACTAAAGCTGCTGTTTCGCATGTAAAATGAAAAATTTGCAAGTCCAGAAGGACAAACATGAGCAAGAAGCATCTCTCCCGACAAAAAAGATAACAATATTGAAGGTGCAATGCAATTCATTTTAACTACTGTAGATTGAAAGCTAACAGTGTCTAATATGAAGAATGTGTCACGCTGATCTGAATAATCACTAATGCAAGTTTTAACATTCATTGAAAACAACAATAAAATTATTATGTTTTATTTAAGCAATCTCGGAAGTTGAGTTGAACCTCATCAGGTGGAGCCTCATTTGCAGCCTATTCATGCTTAAGATAAATCTCTAAGTTCACATGCAAAAAGCAAGCATCATTTTAACAACTGTATATTAAAAATTCAATGTGCATGGTATACTATATGGTCTGTTCTATGGTTCTTTCACATACAATAATTCAATTAATATAAATAGAATAATACTCAAAGCAACAAAAATAAAAAAACAAAAGTGAAACAATAAAAATTAGATGGATTTATGATCCGACAACATTTCAGAAATGCTTTTTCCTTCCCTACGAATTTCCTACTCAACCTTTTCGGTTCAGCAAACGAGCTAATAAATTAACAAAAAACAATAACTGAGAATTTGTTTGGAGATTTCAGGCTGTATGAATATATGAACCTGGAAGAAGATGACAGAGTCACAGAAGTTTCAGAAGGGGCGTCGAGGACGAAGCCGCCCTTCAGAAAAGACTAAGGGCCGCCGACGCACCAACCAACGTCTAGGATGTGATGCTCGGTACGTGCTTTGATGAGATCGACGACGAGTTCATCATGTGCTCGAGTGGCGTCGCATTGGGAGCGGTTTGGGACGGAAGGCTGGTACCTTTTCCGATGACTTGACGGTGTCTTTCGGCCGGCGGAAGAAAGACCAGTAATGTTTATATTTGTCCTGGACTTTGTCTTTAGTGATCGATCCCATCTTGAGATCTACTGCTCGTTTTCCTTTCACCTCCGCGGAGTCCATCACCCATATAAACCAGTACAAAACTCTGGTATTGAATACCGTCGTCGTTGCAAGAAGCGCAGCCGTATCCATCGTCAGAATGCAGAAGAAATGGAGATGGAGAAGTGGCGAGCGAGCGAGAGAAGAAATGGAGAGGTTGAGTCGGCATAGCGCTCGAATAACTCTCGCAGGTTCCGTCGACGCCAATCGCTGGTTGCGGCTTCTCTTCTCCCTGACTCATCTCACCTTCGCCAGCGAGCTACGCGACGAGTGAGTGGTTGTCGCGGCCGAGAGGATTTCGAACTCGCTCAATTTGAGCGGGTTTCGAAGTCGTGCGAATGGCCGCTCGAAATACACGATTAATACTTCGGAGGAATTACTAAAGTTTCGCTCAAAACAAACCAAACGAACTAATTTATTAAATGCAGGTAAATAAATTACTTTGCACTCTTAATTCTGCATACCAAACAGCCCCTTAATTGTATGTTGCTCTTTCAAAAGCCAACATTCTGCGCTATAAAGCATTGTAGGTCTCACACTCTCACCATCATCTTATAAAATTTTCACTTGAGGGGTACTTTTCTATCACACAATAGGCCCAATGCATTCCTCCTCTTCAACCATCCAACTTGAATTCTACTAATAATATCCCCATCTATTTCACCATCACTCTGAGCAATAGACCCGAGATATCTAAAACATATACTCCTATTAATGACTTGACTTGATCGTCCAAAGTCACAATCCCCTCATTAGATCTATTACTGCTAAAATTACACTCCATGTATTCAGTTTTAGATCTACTCGGACGAAAACCTTTAAACTCTAAGATTGACCTCCATAATACAAGTTTATCTTCAACTCCCTCTCTAGTATTATTATCAACAAGAAGAATATCATCAGCAAAAAACATACACCATGGCAAATCCTATCGCAAATGTCTAGTAAGAACATCTAAGACTAAAAGCAAAAAGATAAGGGCTTAAAGTTGATCCTTGGTATTTTATTTTTTACACATAACAAAAAAATAAAATTCAATTATACAATCTCTCATTTATTACTCTCCTATCTTCTCATTATAATTTTCAAAATAACAATAAATATGAAATGTTACACACAAACTGAGAGCTACGGCCTTGAAACAATAGCCAATAATTCTAAATTTAATCCCCAGAACATTTGCTTTTAAGGAGTCAACAAAATCCATTAAGAGAAAGGTAGCCAGTTAAAGTGGCAGAACAAAAATCCATGCATCAATATGACCTGAGATCCGTTCCATCTCAAACCACCCACCTTATACAATACTGAACTGTCAACCCACAAAGATAAAGAAGCACCCACTTCCGAACCATTCCAAAACATAAAGGGCTAAAGTCAAATAAGGATCTATAACACTTTTGAACAAAGAAATCACTTCTCACTTTTCAGCCTACGCATCAAGCCTAGTTGAACCCACTTCCATTTCTCATACAGAACCGATCAACCCCATAGTCAACCAAACAGAATAAAAGTTCTCTCTATTTTGGGATCGACCAACACCACACAAACCCACCTCTCCACCGTAAGGAAATTCTCCATGCTGATTTCCTGACTTATACCCAACTATATGTAGAGCAAAGTTGATAGGCAACCTATTTTTCTTTTCATGTAAAGACAGCCTTTGTTGTTGTATCAGAGAATGGAGAACATATATGATTTTCATCTGTGCAGCAAAGCCTTATTAATGTGTATCTTCTAAACTAAAAGTTGAAACCAAGAATGAAGAAATTTCCGAAAGGAATATACTTAATTCTGCAGAGAAAAATCAGAGCATAATTATGAAAATGAAAATTTCAGATTCACTGAAAAATGTTCTTACATCTAGTTCTTCAAGCACTTGCTGGCAAAGTAACTTGTTGGCCATAGATAAAGCAGCACCAAAATCTGCTAGCCTTCCATATGTAAATTCTCCAATGTACTAGGAATGCCAAGAAGACTTTTTGTTAGGTACAGCAGCTGAATCACTACTTTATCTAGTGAAACAGACAATTAACTAAGCATGGATCTAGATAAAACACAAGAATCACTTATATACCATTAAGAAGATATTTCTTTCACTACAAACGAAATAGATTCCAAAGAGATTGAAAGTGCAGGAAGAAAGTCTTAAAGTCAAAGTCACAACAAAATACCAAAATTTTGGAAACGAACATTGCTTTTTTTGTATACATTTTTCCTCCACAAAAACAGTCAAAAAGCCATCGAAATGAAGTTGATTAAATAACAACTTTATTAATGGCATTCATTTCCTATTTTGATGTAATCAAGATTTTCGGCAAACTTGTCAGCATCTGCTATGTTCAAGTAAAATAGCAATCAACCAAGTACATTGCATTTGACAACACTATGATCTGAACAACATTGAACTAGAAAACCTGAAAAAATACAGTATTAGAGAGTAAAAAGCAGTACAATTACAGATATGCAACATACCCGAGAATATGTTTTGGCGTATTCTCTCCAAACTGAACTTATCTTCAAAACATCTCTTAATGTTGAAATAACTTCGAAATAGGTTGCTTTTATCACATCATCATCTTTGTTATAGGGCAATTCCTGCAACATAACAAGCTTCATTGATAAGACGACGATGACGACGAGGATGACGACAAAAACAACAACAAGCCTTTATCCCACTATGTGGGGTTGGCTACATGAATCATTTTTCTCCATTGTATCTTATTAGAGTTAAATTCTCATTTTAATCTAATAAAGAAATGTTATCATTAACACTTTCTAACCAAGTCTTTTTAGGTCTACCTCTACCTTTCTTCATCTCTACAACAACAACAACAATATCAAGCCCTTATCCAACTAAATGGGGTCGGTCACATGAATTTTTTTTCTCCATTATCTTTTTAAGAGTCAAATCCTCATTTAAATCTAATAAAAATTGTCATTTCTAATATTTTCTAACTAAGTCTTTTTAGGTCTGCCTCTATCTTTCTTAATACAAGCCAATCTAATACATATACTCTCCTAACTTGGTCATCAGAAAGCTGATGTTTTATGTGACCAAATCATCTAAGATGACTCTCTCTAATCTTATTTGCCGCTGGAGTTACTCCAACCTTTTCACGTATATGCTCGTTTTGCATTATCTCTAAGAGTAAAGGCACTCATCCACTTGAGCATCCTCATCTCTACAACACTTAACTTAGTTTTATGCTTCTCTTTCAATTGCTAACATTTTGCACCATAAAGCATTGCAGATCTCACCACCATCTTATAAAATTTTCCCTTAGGTTTGAGTGGTACTTTTCTATCACACGACAAGTTGATGCATTCCTCCACTTCAAAAACCCATGGACAGAAGCTTCATTGATGAGAGAAGTTCAGAAATTAAAATAATACATGGACAATATTCATCAAGTATCATTCACAAAATATGGAACAACCAAAATGGTGAATTGAAAACATATTATCCCAAACATAAACTAGGTGAGACAAGGAAAAAATCAACAAAAAAGATATTACAAATGCATTTAAAGAAAGAACCAAGATCCTATGTTAATATGCGGAGAACTTACGTCAAGCTGAGAAGGGAAAGCAATGAATATAATATGCATGAAGAAGATCACAATGCATGCATGAAGAGGATGAAAAAATGAAGAATATCTGGAATATAATATGCATGAAGAAGATCACAACGCATGCATGAAGAGGATCATTCAAGTTATCGTTAATATAAATATATTTCATATAAACAGTATCTTCTACACAAGACAGAACCCGTTGCAGAATCCTCTACGCAAGAGAGAGATAGATCAATCTAACAAACATCTTAAAAAGAAATGATTAGTCAACTTAAACTCAGAGAACTGAAACAGAAACCATTTTCACTGGAAATTATAAAGGAAAAAAAACAGAGAGGTATATATTGGCAGGCAGAGAGGGTGAGAGAAACAGGGGAGTAAGGAGAAGGGCGGAGTGGCAACGCAATGGATAATAAAAGGAGAGTTGTATGCCTTTAGGTGATCAACTTTAACTGTAAGAGGTTCTTCATCAACCTGCATATGATAAGCATGTCAGTAAAAAGATAAAAAAATGATGAAATAAAAATAAACAGAAATCACCAAGCTTCTTGAAATACAAACCATCTCCGTTTTTCGTAGACGACGGTGACCAAGGAGATAAACCTCATTTCCTTGGATGCTACTTATCTATATAAGAAGAACAACACAATGAGTTAGCTAATGAATAAATGACTGTTACACAAGTCAGTTATCCTTTCCCTTCAGATAAAAACGAGATACAAGCTATGTTCACATATGACAAAATTTTTTTACTGCATCAGAAAGAAAAAAGTTTTTTGTTTTTTTTTTTTGGTGGGGGAGAGGGGAGTGAGAGAGAAAAGAGAGAACCTGAGCCAGGGTACCAATGTCATGTAGGCGGTTAAACAATTCTTGACCCTTGAATTCATAGATGCTTTTCCCAGTTTCTGTACCAGACACCAGACTAGGGTCAGTTCCAGGCTCATCCTTGAAAAGAAAAGCACCGGCATATGTAACTGATCTTTTACAGTTGTCCGCCAAAGCTGACAGAAGTTTAGAATCCTAGCCAAAAGAACAAATAGAGAAATTACAAACTGAACTCAATGAAGTATTGAAGCAAGCACAAATAAAACCTGCACTATGTGGTCAAAATGATTAGCAAACTAAAAGGAAAATAGATAGGGTTCATACTAGCTTAAGAGGGAGGCTCAGTTGGTATTACCCTTGAAAGAAGTTGGTATTACCCATATTTTATAGTGTGGTGCGGCGATCAACTCCCACCCATGTTGGGTGATTAAGAAAAAAAGAAGGGAAATTTTACAAACCATAAACTTTAATAACTATTGCAAAAATGTAATAAGAATCGCTTCTTTATTTCACAGTTTAATTTTCAAGGAGGTTTAAAACGGACATGTCACAATGTTGTTAGCCAGGAATATTTTTCATATATTCTTAATAGAAAATAAGAAAAACATAAAATTACTTGGACTAGAGAATCCTTCCTGTAATCGAGAAAATATGGTCTAATTGCAAGGTCTTACTTTTCTAGGTTGATATGCTATTTACAGAGGAGAATTTTATATGAAAATTAGACTGCACTGCACACTAAATCTATGAAAAAATCTAACTTGTTAATAAAAAAATTATAGACATATTAAAGCATGAGTTCAATCTTTGTAAACCATAAAGGTTAGAGAAGTCTTCAGAGGTATGAATCCTACGATCAGAAGGTTGAAGCAACTTTAATATTAAAACAAATATGGGATGTTAAATTAGATTATCACATTGAGGAATCTTCATTATTAAGGACAAATGGCACATAACTCAAAAGCATTTACTGTACCGGCATGGCACACAGCACATTCTAGGCATAATATGATCGCATAATGATTTTGCGTTAAGGATATCAAACTTAACAACAAGAGCAAATAGCAGTGAACTTTTGAAAAGATGCACTGAGCAGGTTTCAAACACCTATGAATCAAGACCCGCATCATCGAAGTGAGTAGATATAACCTCTCAAACTGTGAAAAATGACTCAACCCTAAAAAATGACCAAAATCACAAAATGGTGACTCTCTATAGGTAGCAATTGTATACTCATACATGTTTCTATATGTAACTCTCTGATACCAAACAACTTCCAACCAAGAGGCCCAGCTAAAGCGATCATGTCACCTAAGAGGGGAACTCACTTGAAGGGAACAAAACCACAAAGCAAGCTGGCTAGTACCAGTTTGTAGCTCCATGGTCACTCTCCCTCAAAGGGATCATAACATGAAGATTTGTTTTGCTAGGCCAAATGAAGGGGTGATCGTCCTCGGCAAGCCCCATTAGAGGACTTATTCTTACCAATCCGAGCCTTGTAGACCACTTGCCTCAATAGGGATTGCTCATCCATCACAACTATCCATAGTCAAGGCCTCACCCCTCGCGCCTAAAGGTTCGAATAATACCTCTATGGACTCACCCTGACATCTAAAGAACTCACCGTCACAGACTCACCCAAGACACTAACTAGCCCTCAAAGACTTATCCAGGGCACTCGCCTTGGTGGAGAAAACCACATCATAGATAGGGATTCACTTAGACATCGATCAACTAGGCCACATTTGTATAATGGAAGATATGTTATTTTCTATTTCTTTCGAGGTGTACCATTCATTGTAGCTCTTTGAGCCTTATAATAAAGGATGAAGATGTATATTTTGGATATTTTGATTTCATATACATTTTATAGAGCACTTTTCTGACTCTTCATACTCACTTAGATCCACAGACAAATTTACAGCTTTTGATTTCATCCACAGATAAATTTAGATCCAACAGCAATGATTATTGATAACACAAATCTATATTAGGTTCATGCTAAAGTGTCAATAATACTAACATTATGATTTCAATCATCACATCCTCTCTCATGAACAAAATAAACTTATGCATGGCAAGAAAACTTTTATATATATTCATATTTGATATTAATACTGTAATCATTTAACATCTTTTGCTACCACTCTCTTCTATATTGTTATTGTATGGCATTTAAATCGATACAACACAAATATACAAAAATCTTGCTTCACAAAATAATAAAACAGCACACATCAGAAAATATATATGATAAAGTTGCTAGATATATGCATCAGAAAGGTTTAGCAAAGACAAAATTTTCACCTAAATAGATGTTAATAAATATGAAATATGTTTCATGTATGAATTAATGTTTTTGATACTTTGCAAAATATACAAGAAAAAAAATGGACATGCCTTGATGGAGACTGGCATGTAAAATCCAGGGAAAAGAGGCCGATGTGGGAGTGGCACGACCATAACCTGCTAACACCAAGAAAAAAGAAGCTGATCAGCACAAAATAAACCTTTAAAAAAGTGATTATATAATAGAAATATTAATATAAGGTCAAGCTATTTTATGTGAGTACTAAAATTCTAAACCTATAATTGATAAAGGTTTTCCAGTATAGTTAAACGGTCTTTATTTCAATTCTATGAATTTGATGTTTAAGAAAAAATGACTATACAATGAATCAGCATATTGTAGTTTTCAAGAAAAATCAACAACGGTAAGTATTTATATATAGACCAATAATCAATTATAATAATATATTTCATCAAGCCTTCCAAGTAAAGGGATCTGCAGTAGTTTAAGCACAACAACTCTAATTTTTCTGACTACAACCAATGCATTCCAATGGAAATCTTTTGTTCAAGAAACAAAAACTTCATATAATTGCTACGGGGTTTGTGATACAAGCAAACTGCTTCTTTATAGATTCAAAACTAAAAATAATCCCAAAGTATAAACTAAACTCAAAAAAATTTAGCTTGAATCAAAGCTAGCATTATTTCACAAGGCCATATGGTATCTCCAAGCAGACAAATTTTAAAAAATTACTACACGTAGACCAATACAATCACAACAAACCACTCAACAATTCATATCTTTCAAGCAAAGCCGTCGGAGTAGAATCTCCACGGGAACTTCCCTAAAAGCAGTGCACTAGCATTCTTGAACAAGACACAGACCTCAAATAGAGGTTAACAATAACCAATTCCAAATAGAATCCGATGTCCAAAAGGAAAAAACGCCCAAAACATTCTGGTTAAATATATCACTTAAGCACAAAAGAATGATACGAACGTTCAGGTGATCCTCTGGCCGGGGAATCGTAGGCACTATGGCTGAAGATGCCTTGGCCTCCTCCGCCTCCGCTCCGGTAGACGCGTACTCCGCTTCCTCCACCGCCTTAGCATCCACCGACTTAGCCGCGTCGCCATCCCCCTCCCCAGAATCCGAGCTGAATGAAGCGGTCAGCCGAAAAAGAGTTTTTTCGCCAGTATAACTCCTTAAAGAACGAATAACTCGAAACAAGGGGCTCTTCTCGAGCGCCCCGTTGGCAGCGCCGTCAGGGAACCTACTGCATGGAAACCCCGATCTCCCTTGACGGCAGGAAGTAGACAGTAATTTAAGCATTGGAGACCGAGAACGATCTGCAGGGTAAAAGCTGCAATGATGCAATCTTTATCTCCCTTCCACCTTGATTTGTAATTCAGCCAAGTTTTTGCGGGGCTTAGAAACTAAGTTAATTTCTTGAAGCTTACCAGCCGAAAAGGCGAAAAACCCCTACAAAACCCTAGACAACGAGGGAAAGACGATACAGATGCATTATGAGAAATCTTGGAGCTTAAGAATGAAGTAAATTACGAACTCCTCCAACCAGCTTACATAAATTACTTCCATGTCCTTTATTTTAAATTTTTAATACACATCAAAATATTGTTTTTTTATGTAAAACAAATTATTATTTTAAATCTTTAAATGCAAGGGAGGCTAACCAAAGCAAGAAGAAATGAGTTTTAAAAAATTTAAAATGAATCCATGATTTTAAAATTTATTAAGTTGTTTGGATAAGTGGATATCGTATAGAAAATACTACTTATATTGTATTGAAACATTTAGATATTTATATTGTTTTTAATGACTCAATATGACTATAAATAAGGATTCTCTTTTTTTTTAGAAATTATAAGAGTTCTTTATAATCATATTTCCAAGGCTTTTAAAACCGGATCGGACCGGCCGGCCGGCCGGTTACGGTTCTCTTGAGAGTCGGTTTCGCGTCAAACCGGCCTCAGATCGGTCGAACCGACGTTCCGACCGTTGAACCGGCAAATCGACGCCTGTTTTGGATAACCGGAGGGTTCGCAATTAGCTTAATTTGTGCCGTTGGATCTGATCCTACGGTAAGGATTAGACAACGCTTATACGAAAACGAAAAAAAAGCCCTACTATTCACATATTCGCAAGTTCGTTCAACTTCCTTCTTCCCGTCTGTTCCCCGAACCAGTCGCCTCTTTCGTGAAAGCTTCCCTCTCTCGTGTTGTTTTCCATCTTCTCCAACCCACAGTGAGTTCTACACACGCTTCTCCTTCTCCTCGTTTCTACTTTCTACTATTTCACGAAGCCGACCGCCGACCTGTTTTCCATCTCCTACTTTCTACTAGGAGATTTAATCTTTAGTCATATTGATTTGAATATTTGATTCTATTTCCCTTGTATGAAACAACAAATGTGATAAACAATTTTTATGCTACCAGTTTCAATTTTTATGCTGCCAGTTATGTTTTGTGATGTGTTGTTTTTGGATTAATTTAAATGAAATGCTCACTCTCAACCCGCATTTAAATAGAAGCAGTTATGTTTTGTGATGTGCTCAAGCTTTTGGATTAATTTAGGTTACTTGAATTTTTCTTTTTTTCCTACAGTAAAATATCTATATGCGTAATAGTTTTGATCTTTTTTCATATCTTTCAATGCCTTCTCAGGAAGCTGTTGAGTGGAAGTACAAGAGCAAGATCCCTGGTAAATGTTGAGAGTGAGCATTTCATTTTGAAGGCTCGTGAACATCATCTAAAGGTAGTTTTATTTTCTTAAATGTTTTGTAAGCATGAATGGTATTATCCTTTTTCCTTGATTGATTGGCCGAAAATATCTAGCAAGTCAATCTCAGTTAGTTGGGATAAACATGATGATCTAAGATAACCATTGTTACAATTTATTTATTTTTCAAGTTGATTGGATGCCATTGCCTACATCAACTAAAAAACTTAAATGCAAATAGAATTTGAGGAGACATAGGTCAAAAATATTACTATGGATCTTATTCCAATGCTCTGCTTGCTGAGTCTTCTCTTTCCAATAAAAAAAAAAGATTATAATGTTATATCATGTTTCCTTGCTCAAACCTTTTTCAATATTCTTATTTCTTAAAGCAAACGTTCCTGATTTGTTCAAAGGATTTTATTTGAGTAATTTTCATTGTGATCCTTAAAAATATTTTCAATAGAAAACTTTTACTTCACACTGCATTTTTTAGTTTGCATTTCTTTTCATCAAACAAAAGAGCTTTTTTTTTAGTATTATAGTTAAAATGCATATTCAATTTGAAATCATCTTAAATATATTCCAGGTTTTGAACATGCTTTCTTTGAAATAATATAAAATTGCTACTACGACGAATTGAGGTATGCATTGTTTTCTACCTTGCATAGTTTTCAACTTTATTATTTTTTTTACTTAATAGTTTTCTACTTTGTAGTTTTCTACGTTGCATGGTTTTAATTTATTTATATGTGATTTTATTTAGTAAATCAAATTAGAATGGAAGCACCTAGTAATCAGACTTCAAAATCAACTTATACTGTGCGTGAGAAAATAGATATTGCTTAGAACCATTTTGCTGAAGTTAAAGGACCTGATGGGAAGAAACAATTTAAGTGTATACATTGTGGTATTTCATACAAGGGAGGAGGAATTAATAGAATGAAACAGCATTTAGCAGATGTAAAGAGGAATATAGCTACTTGTAAAAAGGTTCCACATGATGTTAGATATCAAATGAATGAAAACTTGAAGAAAATTTTAAGAAAAAACAACAAGCACAGGAAGACTTGGACAGTACACCATTTCCTGTAGATGATGCTATAAATGAAGAGAGAGATTCTTGCTAGCTACCAAAAACACAATATTCTCATGCAAATGTTTCATAACTTAGTAAGGGAAAAAGAAAAGCTTCTGATATAGATACCTTCTTTGCTCCTAGAACTACACGAGGTGCCCAACCTTCAATTAAGAGTGCTTTAGCATCTAAGGAAGTAGTGCACCGTGCAGATATGGCTTTAGCAAGGTGGTTTTTTTATTGTTGTATTCCTTTTAATGCTCTTACTTCAGTATATGCACAGAAAGCTGTTGACGCTATTGCTGTAATAGGTCTTGTTACAAGCTCCCCAATTATCATAACATGAGAGTTAACTTACTTAGGAATTGCAAGGAAGAATGCATACTACTCATTGATAGTTATAGATAAACTTGGAAGGAAACAGGTTGTACACTTATGACAGATGGATGGACTGATAGTAGGAGCAGAACTTTAATCAAATTTTTAATATATTGTCCACGTGGTCTAGCTTTTTTAAAATCAGTAGATGCTTCAGACATCACAAAGGATGCTACCACTTTGTGCTCTTTATTTACTGATGTTGTTGAGTGAGTTGGTCCATAGAGTGTTGTTCAAATAGTTACTGATAATGCAGCTAATTACAAAAAGACAGGTGAACTATTACATAAAATATTCAACAATATTTACTGGTTTCCTTGTGCCGCCCATTGTATGAATTTAATTTTGAAAGATATTGGCAGTATGCCTCTTATAAAGGACCTAGCAAAAAAACATCAAAGTTGACAATTTTTTGTTATAATCACATATTCATACTTGCATGGCTTAGGAAAAGACCAGGTTGGAAGGAAATCGTACGTCCTGAAGCAACCCATTTTGCAACAACATTTATAACTTTGAAAAGTGTGCATAAGCATCATCATGACCTACAAGCACTAATCACAAGCAAGTTCTTTGTGGATTCAAAGATATCCAAAACTTCTAAGGGAAAGGAGGTAGTTTCAATTATTTTAGACTTGAAGTTTTGGGATAACTGTCTCATTATTTCAAAGATATCAGGCCCTTTGATTAGATTGTTGCGTATTGTTGACTCTGATGAAAAACCATATCTTGGATATCTATATGATGGCATGTATAGAGCAAGAAAGGCAATTAAAGCAATGTTCAGAAACGTAAATAGATCATATAAGCCTTTTACTACATAATAAAAAGAAGATGAGATACTCAATTAAGACAAGGCATCCATGCAGCAGCATATTTTCTCAATCCTCATTTTCCATATAATAGAGAGAACTATTGTCAAAAGCCAAGAATTTTACAAGGTTTAGTTGAATTAATTGGAAATAAAGACATTTGCTCTAAGTCAACTGTTGCAATTAATGAAGTCAGATTATTTCGTGATGGCTTAGAAAGCTTTGGAAAACCAATTGCACTGATAATGGCGAAAGAAATGCAATATGGTTATTCACTTTTTTACTTTTAACATGTGTATATACTAATACAAATATGCTCATCACTAAACTCTCAAACTTGATAATATGTAGATGAGTGGCTGAAGATGTTTGGATCAAGTGCTCCAAACTTGCAGAAAGTTGCTATAAGAATTCTCAGCCAAACATCATCTTCATCAGGATGTGAAAGAAATTGGAGTATTTTTTAACAGATCCACTCAAAGAGGCAGAATTATTTGGAGCATCAACGACTCAACAATCTTGTATATGTTCGATATAATTTGAATTTAAAGAATAGGTATGATCTAACATTAAATTTATGTACAAGTGTCAATTTAAGTAGTATGTATAATCTTAACATAAAATTATTTATTCATTTTTTAGATTTCAACTGTAAAAAAGGCATTATGATCCTCTGGACTACACTTATGTTGAAATGGTTGATTTTTGGATACTTGAAGATGTATCAACTCCAGAACTTGACTTACAGGATTTGAAAAATGAGATATACAAAGATGATGCAATACCAGTTGTTGAAGAACAAAATATATAATTTGATCAGTCAGGACATTATAAGTTGACAATGAAATTTGAATATATTATTTAATTGAAAGCAAAAATAATATATTATTTTATATTTCTTATTTATTGGTGAAGGTGATTTAGAGAATGAAGGAGATGTAGGAGACATAACCGGGCTCGATCAATCGGATGCATTTGAGTTTGAATATTTTGGTGAAGCGAGACCTGGAGACTTAACTTATATAGATAGATTTGATGATGCTAATTTAGGAGATCTTTGAAACTATTGAATTGAGAAAGTGAAACTTTGATTTTAATTATGAATATGTTATGTTTTTGTTATCATTTGGTATAAAGTTATTTTGCATCTTTTTATGATTGGTTGTCTTCAAGTGAAAAATATTGTTATATTTTTCTTAATTATTACCAAATGCTATTATATTTGATTCATATATGGAACTTGTTTGATCTTACTATTCTATTATGTTTTTGGAACGGAAATAGATGTGATTATGCTTTTAGAAACTATTGGTTTAGCATTATCTATGGTAATATAGTTTTTATCCTTTAGATTTAAATGTTTGAATTTATTTGACTAACATTTCTCTATTAGATAAGTAAAAGTATTATAATTTTCTTCAATTTTTGCTATATATTTATAAATAGTTGTGTCATTATTATAATATTTAAATATAATAAATATTTATTACGTCATCCGGTTCGACCCCGGTCGAACCATCAAACCTCTAACCCCTCCTTATTCTGGTTCATTGGCCGGTCCGGTTTTAAAAGCCTTGCATATTTCAGCCATCCAATAATATGATCCTCTAGCGCAAGCAGGCGGGTAGCTGGCCGGGTAAAGCAGAAATTTTTTTTTTCTAGCGGCCTAATTCTGTTGGATAGTCGCCAGAATTATTTCTTGCCGGAAAAATTTTTCCTATGCGGGTTTTACGGGCAAAAATTTTTTCATCGAAAAATCGCCAGTAAATTCTAAATCCGCCGAAAAATTCCGCCAGTAATAGATGATTTTCCTGTAGTGTATTATCTTTGACAAATAGTTCATGTGACATTCTAGAGTAGATAGAACAAGCAATTTAACATTAACATACAAGTTATCTTAAGTTCTAAATCATTTAGTGCAAAGAAAAGCCAAGCATAATCCTCCAATATGTAAGATAACAATATTTTTAATGATCATCATGTAATCATGAGTTTATAATCGAATAAACATTGAAAATAATTAAAATAAAAGGAATATTCATTCTATAAACCTGCAATATACAAATTCACATTTTGCTCCAAGGTATTTTTGTAAAGTATATTATGTAGCATGTAAATTATGCATTTATCATTCTATATATAAATAATACTCATCAAGTAACCTTGTTCGGTGCTACATCTAATTTCAGTTCTAATATGTGTTATATGCCTGCAGATTTGTTGCAATGAATAATTATTTAAGCATGAATTTGATCTGTTAAAACAGGACTATATTACACAAATTTAAGAATGATCTAAGAACCACATGAACGAAAAATAATATTTTAAAACTCACAAATATTAATCTTTCTGAAACAAAACTTACAAAACATTTTTATATCTTAGTAGTTTTTTTTAAGGCGAAGAAGATGAATGACCTAAGAACTCCTAATCGGAGAAAGTAACATTCCGAACAAGTGGAATCTCTTGTTGCAAATCATGGCTGCCATAAGTATTACCATTTATGCAAAACATGTGAAGTTAGGATACCTACAAAAATATCAATGTCTCTCTAGTTGCTGACTTCCTCCTCAAGCTCATGAACCACAGCAGACGATGAAGAGAGGAGAAGCCCTAGCTCACGAACAATAACTCACGAGCAAAGAAAAAAAAAACTATTTGGCGGTTCATTCGCAAAACCAGAACAGTAACATTTTCCTCAAGAATACCAACATCACAACCCATTTCCTGCACCTCAGACATAGACACAGAAGGGACAACAGGGTTCACAGAGACAACAAGGTTCACAAAAATCTCAACAGGAGGTTTAACAGAGAGGGGCAAATCATCAGAAACCAGGACAACACCCTTTGAACGACAATTTCCCAATGAGAATCAATCAATTGTTCCAACATAATTCCTTCTTCTTCGCCTATGAGGATGAGACAATTTTTTGTATCTCATATTATATAGTTGATTATTGCAAAATATTTGTTTACTTTTCTATCGATTAGTTCGCTTCGCAAATCACATAGCAGGGAGAATGGTTGGTCCGCCTTCCCCCATACACACAAATTTGAGTGGTTTGACGAGTAATTGAGCCAAACATCGTCTCGTTAGAACTCGAGCTTGATAATCCAATGGGCTCAAAATTTTACTCGAGCTCGATACTCAATAAACTTATTACGCAAGCTCATTAATGAGTTAAGATGGAGCCAACTCGAGTTGATCGAGTTGGCTCCACTCATTTGCAAGGCTAGATAAAACCAAAATCCCAGCGAGCGGATTTAAGGACGCGTGGCAAGTAAATTGACATGTGTCTATTTCGACCTATGTAGAACATCGGAGACGGCGGCTACCAGCTCAAGTCGCCGTTCTCGTCACCGCTGGCCATTTATCTCCATCAGTCCATCCCCCTTAGGCCCTTCTCTTTTGTCGCCTCCTTCCTCTCTTCTTCCTTCCTAAGGAAAATCAATGGCTTTACCCACTAACAGATCCTGAAAGCCTACTCCCGTTTTCTATAAATTCCCTTCTTCTCTCATCTCTCCACCTCCCTCGCTCGCCCTCTCCGTCTCGTCTGCCATTTCGTAGATCAATTCCTGGATCGAATTTGTTTTCGTCTTCTTATCTGAGGGAAAACTCTGTTTCACGATCGTCCCATCTTCGGCAGTCAGTCCGATCTCTTGAAAATTCCAGTAACAAGCCATCTACGGCATTCATGAACACTAATTCCTTCTTCCGCAGAATCCACCTTCTCCAATCCTTCTCCGTTGTGTTTCTATACTATTTCTACGTCATCTGTTGACGTAACCCTAGCAATCATCTACAACATTTCCCAAATCTGATAGATGTCGATGGAGGAAGAAAATCGGTTTGACCTTGATCAGAGGAAGCGGAAACGGATGCTCTCGAACCGTGAATCGGCGAGGAGGTCACGGATGAGAAAGCAGAAGCATTTGAATGATCTCGTGAACCAGGTGGGCAAGCTCCGGGAGGATAACAGCCGGATCTCCGCACAGGTGAAGTTGAGGAGCGAGTGGTACGCTACTGTTGAGACCGAAAACAGGGTGATGAGGACCCAAGTGATGGAGCTCACGGAAAGGCTTCGGTACGTCAGCTCGCTGCTTAGGTTCGTACAGGCTGCGAGTGGCATGGTAATGGAGATCCCTGATCCCCTCCTCAAGCCATGGCAGGTCCCTTGCCCGTCGCAGTCTATTATGGCATCGGCCAATTTTTTCCAATGCTGAATCGGTTTGCTTGCTTATATTTATTTCTTTTCAGTTTTGGAGGCTTTGAAATCTTCAGAAAGACCTTTGAATCCTTGATTGATGTCAACTTTAGCTGTTGAAAATTGTTACTTTGACATTTCTTCGGTTGTTGAATCTCTCTCCTTCCTTTAATTTTTCTGTAGTTCGTGTTTTGCTCAGATGCTTCTATGGGCTTCTATGATGCTTTTGTTAGTTAATTATGTAATATGGAAAGAAGTTAGAACTACGATCAATCTGTTGTAATACTGGTGCTCTATGATTCGTCGAGGGAATCATAGAAGATGGTTTTTTATTTTATTTTAGCTAATTTTTCGAAAGAATCTTTTTTTTTTTTTGGACATTTAGGTCATTTAAGGCAAACTCAGACACACAACATCTATACATATACTCAAAACCCTAGAACTCTTGGTTGGAAGCTTTAGCTCTCAACCAATAGGTCAAGGAGAGCTGTGTAGAATCTTCTTTTCCAATGTAATATTTAATGAAGTTATGATAAACATAAATTAGAAGGATTAATTATTCTGTGGGGAGGCTGAACGTCATTCGAGGATCAATTAGAATGCGTCACTTCTCCTCTTTGCTTGGTACCGCTCAATCCCGTGGCTCAGTACCGCTGACGTAATTTGGGGCTGATTGGATGCAGCTAGGGTTTATCTTAATGGTATGTTTGAAAGCAAGATTTAAAAAGCATTTCATCAGTTTATATTTAAGCTCTTCAAACGTTAAAACTAAAAAAGTTAAAGTTAATAGTTAGTTATAGCTATTTGAAATGATTTGTTTTTTTAATGAAACTCATCTTGATCTGTTAATTGAAAGTTTTGACTATCAATAAAAATGTTTTGTATTTGAATCTTATGTATGTGATATGTGTATGAAATTATCCTGATTGGCTTAGATGTCCAAAAAAAAAAAAAAGATTTTAATTTTTAATAAGAGATTATCTGTTTGTCTCTAAAAGAAATGCAATGTTGTTATTAAGCTTGCATGAACTCTACATATGATATTGAGCTCATCGAACGGTAATGATGCGCCTTATTGTATTTATTTTTAGGCATAAAATAATTACTTAAATTAAAATTATTCTTCTTATACATTCTTTCTTTTTCTTAAAGATTAAAAAAAATGATAAGCTCTATTTTAGAGACCAAAAAATTTTGTTTGGTATTGTTATCTCCTTCAAAGATTGAAAAATTGAAAATTTGATTTCCGTGGAAAGATATAACCTACTTAGAGCATTTCCAATCGAAAATCTCATTTTTTCACTCCAAAATGCCGTGAAATTACAAAATGTCGCGATTCATCTCCAATCGAACTCCACTTTTCACTTTTGCAGGTAACGATTCTCTCTTTTTTTCCGCGCCAAGTTCGGTAGAGAGGTAAAAATGACGGAGATGAACAGTGCAACGCCAATATTTACATCCCACTGTTCACCCGCAGCCAAATAGCGAGAAATTTACGGTTCAACTGGAGCTGGCCATGGACGCCATTCAAGCTGTTGGAGTTCGGTTGGAGATACCCTTAACCCACCAACAGGAAGCACACACTGCAATTGCTTTACACCAATTTCTTTCAAAACTATTTTCATTATAAATTGCTCAATTTCAAGCGTTTAAAGCGAATTGCAAGCATTCCCAGGATAATTGCAATCACAATGGAGATTTAGACTTCATTTGAAATAATTTTATTATTATTTTTTAAAGAAAATTTTTAATATAAATTTTTTAATTTAATTAATTTTCATACTAAAAAATCATTTAAAAAAGTAATAAAAAAAGCGTCCGAAATAAAATCTTAGCCAGCAAACTCTTCTATCCATGTCTTGCACAGTACCAATCTCCTATTTAAGGGCCAACATAATTCAAATCCAATATTTTCTTACATCAATAGAACATGTGGAAGTTCATAATTCCTATTTTCAAACGCCATATATTTGAACTGTACATAATACATTAAAACAATGAAGTTTCCAACCAGATAGCTTCTGTAATGCAAATATAATATCAGAAAAATCCCCAGCCAACAGAAGCTTGAGTGTTCTCTGATGCATCTTCAATCTGCACTTGCTTGTTCAAGTCCTCAAATTGAACAAAATTGAATATATAATTAATGCCATTAATAATATCATAAAACATTAAGCCTATCCTTCCTCCAATCCAACTCCCTAAGTGACTTCCAGCAAAATAACCTAATCTTCCTAGCAACTGCTCACCATGAAAACCTCCAATGTAAGTACCAAATAATGTGCCACTTCCTCTAAGAAACCCTTCAGTCATGGTGCCACCATAATAAATGGCTTCAAAGAAGTCCCACCCTGACGATATAATTGGGCCGACGATCCGTTTAGTTTGGCGAGAGGCGACCTTCGCAGCCTTCGCTCCTACCTTTTTAGCTTGTTTTGCGGCGGCATTGGTGCTCAATCCCTCCTGCAATGCTTCATTGAGTGCAAACTCAGTGGCCCTTTGTCTTACATTCTCAACATGAACACTTCTGATGCTGTAGCTGTAAAGCTTGACACCTTCTTTAACTCCACAGGCTAGAGTGCCAGAACCCATGTCAAAGCAATTAAGAAATGTGAACTTTCCGCTCTTTGATGAAGATTGTTCCCCCATAAGTTCTCGGAACATTTCAGCTGTATTTAAAATTGATATGGGAGTTAGAGACATGAATAAATTGGCATGAAAGCAGGTTAGAAATGAAGACAACAACAGTTGGCTACCGCTAAAAATAAGTGCCAGGGAAGAAAAGTTAAAATGCCAATCGGAAGAGCAAACAGCAGGAAAACAGCAGAATTTCTGCTGTGGACAGCAGAAAACTGCACTCAAACTGAGAAAACAGTGGGAAAAACTGGAATAAAACCAAGCCAATACTTGTATTCCACTAGAAGAAGAATCAAAACAGCAAAGATACAATAGTTCTTCAATTCGAGAGGAAGAACAACTCTCCACAAGTCTCTAGCAAACCCTAGAGCCCAAGCACACAATGAGATCTCAAACTTTTCATTCAAATTCAAGATGAGGACCTAATTCTCCCTTTTCCCCCTCTTTAACTCTCATCCCCATACAAAATCCCTAAACAGCCCTTCTATTCAAATTTCCCCCCCTTTCCATTCAAATTTTCCCTCCAACCCTTGAATTAACTCCATGTGGGGCCCGCCTAGAGTAAGTAAGGATCGGAGGGGCCCGCCTAATACAGACATGAATAAATTGGCATGAAAGCAGGTTAGAAATGAAGTCAACAACAGTTAGCTACCGCTAAAAATAAGTGCCAGGGAAAATATTAGAGCTAGAAAAGTTAAAATGAAGAAAAATACATCATTGTCGATTACTCGTTATTATGAATGCTCTTTAGCATGAGAAATTATTCTATGCGGACACCGGACGGTCCGGAGACCAACCAGAATGCATCACTTCATCCGGTACATAGCGGTACCGAGCACCGGTACAGAGCAAAAAAGTGACGTGACGCGTTCTGGTTGGTGTCCGAATGCCGTCCGGTGTCCGCACAGAATAATTTTTCCTTTAGTATAGAGAGAGAAAGCAATATCAGTCTACATAAATTCTGCACCAATTTTAATAAATCAAATTTGGTTCAGATCAAATTATACGAGACAGCTTATTATATTAAAAGGATAAGATCAAAATAATCCAGTCAACTGTAATGGTCGAACCAAGTATGGAAAATATATTTGTTGCCAGGCACAACCACCAACAGGATTTAGAACAAATATGTTGATACAAGGTAAAAGAAGAGCCCAAAATCAAATGAATATAAAGCAAAAAAAGTAATTATTGGCTAGAGTCTTTTTGCCTTTTTCAACTGCATTTTGTGTTTGCAGTAAAACGTACACTATATTCTCTCCTACTTTAAAGATCTGTACAATATTTCTGAAAATTTTCTACTTGGCAAACCGTTATCTATATTCTCTTGCGCTGTGGCTAAGTAAAAGCTTATATGTGACACATGACTTGAGCTATGGCTTATAAATAAGCTTCTGAAAACTTTTGTTTACTGTTTGTAAACATATTATTAAGATTGCATTGATTCAAACCAATGGACCAGTTTGTAAAAATGACACTTAAAGCTATTGTAGTTTTTGTAACAAAGGCATACGAGTTTGATGTCCTTGTTTGCAGGTGTTAGATTAAGACTGCTCAATGATACTAGTTCTCCAAAATCTATTGTTTTTCAAGATTCCTTTTAACTCTTACGTAGAAGAAACTCTTTTAGAAGCCCAAGTGATATCAAAAGTAAACAAAAGCATCCTCTTAGGCCCATTGGCCTCCGCTACAACCTTGATAACGTCAATTCATAATATATTTTGACCCTATATCTTTGAAACCAAAGTTTTGTGCATAACATCTAATTATGAAGGCTATACATTGCTCCAATTAACACAAGTGGGTGGAAGCTATTAAGGTAACAAGGTGGGAAAGCGAACTTGATGAATCATTGGCAACATAAACATCAAAATTCTATTTGATATCTTAAAAATTGGTTCACTAATCCCTTACTCTCATTATCAACCAAATGGAAGAAACATCATCAACAACAACAACAACATCAAGCCTTTGTCCAACTATGTAGGGTCGGCTACATGAATCCTTTTTCTCCATTGTGTCTGGTTAAAAGTCAAATTCTCATTTAAATCTAATAAAAGAAAGATCATTTCTAATATTTTCTAACCAAGTCTTTTTAGGTCTACCTCTGCCTTTCTTAACATAAGTCGAATTTAATACCTCAGCTTTCCTAACCGAGTCATCGGAAGGCCTCCGTTTAATGTGACAAAACCATCTTAGGCAACTCTCTCTAAACTTAATCTTCCCATTTATATTGTCAGTAATCCAATATTCCATGAAAGAGCAAAACATATTGAAGTTGATTGTAACTTCATCTCAGATATTGTGTTAGCCAAAAAGATCACTAATTCGCATGTTCCCACTTTAAAGCAACTTTTTGATGTGTTTAACAAGGCTTTAGGACCTCTTCAGTTTGTTAAGCTTTATAACAAGTTAGAGCTTATCGATATATATATGCTCCAGCTTGTGGAGGAGTACTAAGGCAGAGCACTTTAGGAAACTATGCCATGGATGGTTACATGTATAACTTTAGTTTATGATTCTCGGGAACATTGCATTCATGCCTCTAGTTTTTATTGGAAGTTTCTCGACTAACACATAAATTCTCCTCCCTCCCAACAAAATTAAAATATCAACTTCATATATCAGTGAATTCGCCATATCAAGATTTGCCAACAGTTTAGCCAATTAACTTCCACCGAAACAGTAACTCATTTTTAAGATTCAAAACTCTAAAGACAACCCGACAAGGGCTCAATTGAATCAGAAAACTTTATCCTGAAGCCTGATACATTCCCATTGGAAAGAGCCAATAACTAACATAAAAAATCATTAAAATTCTAACTCATATCAAATATAGTACACCAATCGCAAGCCGATCAAAACAAAAGACCAAAGCACTGCTATCAAGCAATCGTGCAGATTCCGAATACGTGAAAATACCTAGAGAAAAGCTGAATGAAACTTTTTAAAAATCTAGCAAAGGAACAGATCCGGTACCTGTCATGCTAAGGCCAATTAAACCCACAACGAAGAGGGCAAGCTGAATCCGCCTTTTCTGAAGATCCAGCATCCTGAACAGATTCGGTTTCAATTACGTTTTCTCTTCCGGCTCCGGCGGCGTGGGTATGGGAGAATCGAAGAAGAGAGACAACTGATGACTGCGGCGAGAAGAAGTCAGCAATTGGAACACAAAGCCGGTGGTGTTCCCATGAGACAGAAGGAGAGAGCCCGGAATAGTCTTCTTCGTGGCCGCGGTGAGAGGAGATGCAGCCGCCTGGACAGCTTTGAAAGTTCAGCTCGTTTTCGCTTTAAAAGAGTAGATGTGACACAAATAATTATCATAATTAACTTTAAAATCCTTTAATCTATTTTGAGATAATAATAATTTATATTATACTCATTTTAAAATAATTTCAAATGATATAAAAGTTATTCTCATAAAAATTTTAATCAAAATATTATGAGATAATTTTTTATTTATTTTTAATACATATTTACTAATTTTATATATGAAAATAAGCAATGTTATTTTATTCATAATTGATTTTGTACTTTTTATCTACAATTAATCTTATATTTAACGAATATTTGAGATTTTTTTTTTCCTTTTAAAATGCTCCTTAACTCAATTTATCAGCTTTGGATTTTGATTCTCTTTAATTTTGTGGTAATTGATAAAGTTTAATTATATAACTCATTTTGTGAAATAATAAGTAGCTCAATAATTAGAATAAAAAATTATTTTTCAATAACACTAATTTAAATAAGTGATTTACTAACCATGATCGTGCTCGACAAAGTCAAGTATGACAGCGGACAGTTACTCATTATATGCGTGTGTTATGAATTTGTGCTTCATTCAAAAATAAATAAATTTAAATGTAAAAATTTAATATTTGAGAAGCAGAATAATTACATATATCATATAAAAAAATTTTGTAGCATGATTAAGACTTAAGAGCATAAAATTTAATTTTAGCCCTAATAGTAAAATTTGAAACATGCTTGGTATAGCTTTAATATTTTATAAAATTTATTATGAAATTATTATGAGAAAAGTAAAATTTTTAAAAGCTATTTTGATCCTTTGAATATTAGAAAAATTTTCTTTTAAAAAAAAAGTAAGACGGATAATTTTTCAAAGTTATCGCACATTAACAAATTCTTAACATAACTGAGGTGTTTGATTGAATTCTATGTCAAAAGATTTAAAATTACTAATTTGTCCTTCTATTGTCATCCACTGGGAGAAAAAAACAAATAATTTGGCTGTAAATTCATTGACCCCATTTTTGTCTCTTCAAACGCAACTTAATCAAAATTTACTAAAACAATGAAGAGTAGCATCCATCCATGAAAACAGCCAAAATTTCCATGCAATACAGCTCTAAACCTTTTTACTCACCAGCAATATATAAGGACTCGCCTCATAATACATATTCAATACAAGCGTACAATTTACAAACACCTATAGAATATATAAACATACAATTCCCCAACTAAGGGCATCTCCAATGGGTTTGCCGTTTTCCGTTCTTCCGTCGCTCCAACCGAGCGACAATTTTGCCGCTATTTCATCACGGGTGAACAGTGCGACGTCAATATTGGCATTGCAATGTTCACCCGCTAAATTTTTATGTGTCAACGGGATTTGCCCACGAAATGAAGAAACACAGTTAGAGACGACGAAGCCCGTGAAATGGAGTTCGATTGGAATAGAATTACAGCATTTTGAAATTTTACTATATTTTGCAGTGAAAATGTAGTTTTCGGTTGGAGATGCCCTAAGAATACCAATGGAAGCACACGAATCCGCAGCCATCCAATGACTTCATTGTTCTAGAAAAACTATTAGGTGCGAAGTGTGCACCGTCCGCACAAGGCATTGGAGGATGATTGGTACCGCTCGATACCGAGCAATACCGAGCACCAGCCAATGCTTGTTGCGGACGGTTCTCCCCGTCCGCACTCCGCACCTAATAATCTCTCATTGTTTTAAGTGTCATAAGTCAAACAAACATCACTAGAATCTACAACTGGTCACAACTCTAATGTTCTCTCTCTATATGCATCACACATATTAAAAACATTAGACCCTAGAAGCTCTCAAAACTCACAAAATCTAGTCTTTTTTATGTCATGTTTATGTTGAAAAAAAAAACTGAGTCGTAATATACTATGCAATAACCTAATGTAACATAAGAAATTGAACAAGGAAAATTTCAGATTTCAATCATAAACAAATTTAGTACACCACGTAAGGTAGAGGTATTATTTTTCATCAAATGACAATACTTAACCTAAGGAGCAAAAAATTTTCAACATGATGTGATGTGATTGGTAGTTCCTTGGACAGCTTTGTAACACTGCAGACTGCACAACGGAAGATTTGATCTCGAATCCCGATACTTATATGGATTTGTACATGATGGTCCCGCACATTTCTCTCTTGGTGGAGGATAGCTAGACAAAAAGATAATTTTCATTTATTTAAAGAAAATTAAGTATGAACAACACTAGCTACTATAAGATCGATCTGCATCTCCATAATTCCATCCTTAAGGGACCATTTGAGATCAATTATGTATGATCGATGGACTACTACACTTAGAGAAATGTGAGATTCTGGAATTAAATTGATCACATACGAATAGTTAAAGGATTATTTTGGGCTTTTTTCATATTCATAAAGTTTCATTGTAAGCAAATTTTTATTTTGAAATTCAAGAAAATTGAAGTTCTAGAGGGACAAGTCTCACCTGCATGGCTTGGAATCAAATATGCTGGGCAAGCCAACACTATCTGGGAATCTAACAACAGTACCAGTAGGTCCCATAATCCATCTGATGCTATTACCCTCTGATATTTGACAACTAGCAGCTTTGGCCTACAAACACAATAGGTTAGAAATTCCATTCCAGTTGAAGAAGAAGGAAATTAACATGTTTGCATGATACTTTTTCTGCTTGAGCTTTCTCCTTTTCAGCTTTCTTCTTGTCAGAATCCAATCCTAGTATTTTCCTAATTGCTGCAGCCTGCAGATTGGATGAATTTAAGAAAGTTATAAAAATCCAGAAATCTGGCAAATACATTTTTTATTTGGTTGGTCGCAAGAGTGAAAGGGGTATGGAGAAAGACCTCTGATTCTCTAGCAGCTTTCTCCACTTGCATTTTCCGTCTCTGAGCTGCTTCTGCCTTCTTAGCCTGCTCCTCCACCTCAGATAGCTTCTGCTTTTGTTCTGTACGAATAACATTAAGTAGCTAGAAAGAAATGTTAGCTTGGTCATAGTTCATGTGAGGAAACTTACTTCTTGGAGGAGCTGGAGGTAGCCCATCAGGAAACTCAATCAGGCTCGAGCCACCGCCATCTCTACCTGGATGCAGAGCTCTCTGTCGTGTCGTAAGAGGTTCCAATCGCACATCAGGAGATGAATCAGCAGTTAATTTCTTTTGCTTCTTCCTTTTCTCCTCAGGATTATCATCAGAAACAGGTTCATCCTCTTCAACATAGTCACTATCCTCAGAAAACCTGCCTGACCTGGACTTTTTCCTGCCATCTTTGGTCATTCTTGAAAAGTTGTAGTCTTCATCCACCGGATATGAAGTATTCCTAACTTTAGCTACCTTGGAAAGCTTCCTTTTCTTGGACCCATCTCTCTCATTTTCTGCAGTGTAATCAACAGAACCCTTAGAGGTTTTGAGCCTTTCAATATAACGGAGCTCATCATCTTCCTCGCCATCATCAAATTCACCATCCAAGACCCGCTTCTTTGGCACCCTCCTGCTCTTCCGAATGGGTTCAGAGAATAAACCTTGGTTTTGATCCCTTTGCATTCCAGATAAATTTCCTTCAGTAATTTTACTTCTATAAGAATTTGCTCCACTACCATCCTTCCAAGGATCTCCACGTGAACCATGATTCGCATCAGAATTGTCCTAATAGAAAGAAGCAAGTCATCTGCTAATGTAACATTTAAATACATGCATACATGCAGAACATCTAAAAAGGGTAGAATCCAGTTATTCCACAAAAACAAGGAAAAAAAAAAGATATATATATATATATGCTCAGGAAAACAAGGCATGAATACCATTCATGAGATCAGAAAGAATTACCTGAGACATGATCTTCGTTCGATGTCGAGATGCATCAGAAGAGCGCGAATATTTTATGGATGAAGATCCAATGTTGCCAGTTTCAATGTTGGATTTTGCAGGAATTGTGCGAGTGACGCCACCAACCTTGAGCTTCACTTTTTTCAGCTTGTTCTCAACTGAGGCGCTAGAAGATCCAGCTGACTGATGCAAGTTATGTCCATACTGTTCGGGAGAAAGTGACTGCATGTCAGGATTCTCCTTAAATTTGCTTAAGCCCTTCCAGTTACTGGGGGCAAGAACACCTTCACTGCTTCGCTTCACATCTGATCCACCCCGCCCATGATCTCTTAAACTGCTGCTTGCATAATGCGCATCAAATTCTCCATGTGTTCTATCATCTTTCTTTTTCTTCCTTGATGGAGCGGCATCATCAAATTTACTAAGAGAAGCAACCTTAGGAGGAGGGTAGTTGAGAAAAATTTCCTTCCTACGTGAGCTGCCATCATATCCTGAACTGTCATCAGGAGAGAACTTGTTTGTGTTATCAGAAGATGGTGTAGAAGAAAGTGATGATGGGTCACGACTCCCAAAATGCAATGGTGAGCCTTGCCGGGGTCTTCTTATCGAAGAACTCCTCCTCTTCTTAACCACAGAAGCAGTAGCCTGCCCTGATCCTGAAGCCCCTGCACCCTCCATCAACTTTCAATTGGTGCGGTGGACACACCTCCACTTGAGCCACCTGCAAATTTGCAAGAACATCAACAATTTTAGTTCAACAACAAAGAATAAGAGAACTAAAGGCACGAATAACTTCTATGAAAATTTTAATCAAGTAGTAGAATCAAAAGCAATGCCAATCTATAGTACAAATCAACTAAGAAAATTATAAATAAAAAATAATTTCACATATGTCATATAAGATCACATATCAAGCAATCCATGACACAATAAACCAAGTATTGGAAAGACCAGATATGCCAATCTAATTATAAGAAACAGAAACAAAGCTATTTCTGACTATACTATTGTGCTTCACAAATGTAATTAAAGGCATGGTTGCAGAAACATGCAAGAATTCCTTCATAATTTGCATCATGAATACGATTAAAATAACTGCATGAAATTGCTATAAGAAACCAAATAATAAATTAGAATTACTACACCAAAAAGGTTACAAGATAACCAAAGCATTTAAAATAATGCCATATAAAACGTTTACGCTTCAATAAGAAAATGAAAGTAGCAGCATAAGCATGCAAGCAAGCATCGTAGGCAATATGCAAGATAACATGATACGCTGAGTAGCAAGCAGCATAGCAATAAAAATTTAAAATATACAGCAGTTAAAAATCTACAACAACATCAAGCCTTTATCCCACTACGTGGGGTCGGCTACATGAATCTTTTTTCTCCATTTTGTCATTTTAAGAGTCAAAATCTCATTTAAATCGAATAAAGAAAAGTCATTTCTAATATTTTCTAACCCAATCTTTTTTAAGTCTACCTCTACTTTTCTTAACATAGGCTAAATCTAATACATCTACTCTCCTAACAGGATCATCGAAAGGCCGCTGTTTTACATGACCAAACCATATGAGGCAACTCTTTCTAATCTTATTTATCACTGGAGCTACTCATACATTTTCACTGATATGCTCGTTTTGTATCCTGTCTCTAAGAGTATATCCACTCATCCACCTGAACATCCTCATCTCAACAACACTTAGCTTAATAATATGTTTCTCTTTTAATGACCAACATTATGCACCATAAAGCATTACAGGCTGACCACCATCTTATAAAATTTTTCCTTAAGTTTGAGCGGTACTTTTCTATCACACAACAAACCCGAAGCATTCCTCCACTTCAACCATCCAACTTGAATTCTACTAATAATATCCACATCTATTTCATCATCACTCTGAATAGACCCAAGATACCTGAAATGAATACACTTCTTAATGACTCAATTGCTCAAAGTCACAATCCCCCTGCTAGACCTATTACTACTAAAATTACACTCTATATATTCGATTTTAGATCTACTCAAACGAAAACCTTTAAACTCTAAGGTTGACCTCCATAATTCGAGCTTACCTTCAACTCCATCTCTAGTCTTATCAACAATAAGAATATCATCAGCAAAAAGCATACACCAAGGTACATCCTCTTGCAAATGTCTAGTAAGAACATCCATGACTAAAGCAATAGATAAGGGCTTAAGGTGTGAAATAGGAAAATACTTGGTCAAAATACCTTGTGTTTGAACATAAGTAACAGCTCCTGCATACATATCCCTAATGACTTGAATATAAGCATTATGAACCCCTTTCTTTTCTAGAACTCTGATAGCACTTCTCTTGGAACTTTATCATACGCTTTCTCTAAATCAATAAATATCATATCCTCCTTATTGTCTCTAAACTTCTCCATTAACCCTCTCAATAAATGAATAGCTTCCATACTAGACCTACCCAGCATGAATCCAAGTTTATTTTGAGAAACATTAGTATCACGTCGTAACCTATGCTCCATAACTCTCTCCCAAAGTTTTAAAGTATGACACGTCAACTTAATTTCTCTATAATTCGCACAATCTTGTGCATCACCTTTATTCTTAAAAATAGGAATCAACAAACTCATTCTCCACTCATATATATGACATCTTTTTAGTCTTCAAAATAATATTAAAAAGTTTAATAAGCCAAGAAATTCCTTTATCTCCTAAGCATTTTCACACCTCTATTAGAAAGCTTACAAAAATATCTCATCCACCTTTGTTGAATATCCTCTTCTAAAAAAAGCATGTTTTGATCTCCATCCTTAATGCACTTCACTTGAACTAAATCCTTACTACTACTATCCTCTTGGTTTGGCTACAGTTAAAATCTAAAAAAAAAACTCAAACGAATAAAGATATTAACAATTGATAAATTAATATTTAAGTAAACATTTAAACTACTCAAGTAGGATTAGTAATATAAAAAGAAACCTTCATTTCAAATTTACATGTTTAAAAATTAGAGGTAGTTGACCAAATGTCCAAATCAAACTCCTATAATCATCTTCCTAGCAAATTATACATTCATCCTTAAATACAAAATGCCCTCGTATTGGCAGAGCCACTTCCATCACTGAATCATGAAAAGCACAAAGAAAACTTACTAAACACAATCAGTCAATCAAGGTGGAGCAGAAGTAAAGTGCTCAAATCACCATTCATGATCAGACTAGTGTTCGAAGCTAGGCACAAAAATAGGTGAATGGCTAAGCTGGTAAAGTGCAAGGGGTAAGGCCAGTGCAGTAGAGATGGATGTTGCATCAATGTTGGCTAGATCTTTCCTTTCCAAGAGATAGAGGGCAGAAGGGAGACTTGATTGATGCCAAACCACGTGAGAATAATTATTACTAGCCATAAAGGGGGATGTGACCACGACAATTATGGTGAAAGTTGGCATCAAATTGTCCAGTTCTTTCATTTTTTTAGGAGTACAGTGGGTTCCGGTAGGAGAGTAGAAGAGAGAGACAGAGAAAGCAATAGAGCTTGACTGAGACAGCGTGTGCATGTGGAGGGGGGGGCACGGGGGGAGAGAGAGAGTTGCTGTTGACCCACCCATTATAGGATGGTATATGGATGCAAATGCTGGAGACAACAAATATCATTACTAGTCTAGTAGAACAGCTGATGCAGAAGAAGACATGCAACAAAAAAATTTTAGAATTTATTTTCATTTTTAATTCAGCCCACTCTCCCTGAACGGTAAATTCAAGGAAAAAAACAAGAAATTTCAAAGCCAATTTAATATAAGAAAAAAGAAGATAAAAAAGGAGACCATCAACAAAGGTACCTTCAAAAGGAGTTCATCATTTTGGTATCAAAACATCTTTCTCTATCAGCTAGGCATGAGCAATCCATAAATCTAAGTTAGATGTCAGCCCATTTGTTTATTTTCAAAACCTGATGACGGTTAAATTAGTAGTGAGGAGATAATAGATCTAAAGCAAACCCACTAATAGATGAAAGAAAACAGTAAACGATACAAGTTTTTTCAATTCGAGAGGAAGAAACATATCTCCAAATCTCTAGCCAAGTCTAGAGCCCAAGAACCCAAACCCTAGATCTCAAATTACTTTTCAAATTCAAGATGAAACCCTCATTCTATCCCTAGCACCTAATTAAAACAAAAGGAGAAACAAAATCCTTAAACAGCCCCCCAATTCAAATTTCCCCCCTAAACACTTAATAATTCAAAATTTCCCCCTAAACTAATAATTCAAATTTCCCCCCTAAACACTTATTACATTACTTGTTTGGGCCCACTAGGCAAACCTCCCTCCCTCCCCCCCCAGTCCAGGTTGGACCGGCCTAACATAAATCAGTGGAGCAAGAGAAGGATTTAACATCGAAGAAGAGGCACTATAGCATAGTAAATTTAATGATGGAGAAGTCTGATCATGACTTGAGGCAGTGAAAAAGTAGCATAAGTGAATTTGAATTTCATTTGATTTGGACAAATTTGAAATGAAGAGAAAATGGGGGTTTTTAAGTATTATAAAGTCCTCAAATTTTACTTTTAACTCATTTTATCTTTGCCCCAAACATCCAAAAAATTTTAACTTGCAAACCTTTTAGTTTACACTCATAATACATGAAATCAAGCATCCATTGAGAATACCCTATCAATTGTCGAATTTAGTGAGGCTATAAAAAAGAAAAGGGCTACTTGCTTTAAGGTATTAGGTGCATACACTAAAAGGAATACATGTGATGTGAGTATTCAGGCATCCGGCATAAGATAAAACAAATGCAAAGTATTCTTCTAAATAATTTAGAATGCCTCTAAAGGCTCAGTTTTTGTGAATTTGAATTTTTTTGTATTTAGTGAATTACAAATTTATTGTTTAGCCTCGTCTCACGAAGCCATCGCCATGTTCACCTACCACATGACTTCATCTCAGGCATCCTTGCATCAAATGTTATAGATGTCCCAATGTTCACATTTATTGTCATCCCTACGTGATGAGGACATCGACGATCTACGACTACGATTGTGTGTATTTATTTTTGATATATTTTATGTATTAGATTTGTTTGTTATTTTTTCCTTTCTACCCTCACTTGAGGGCTTTGTCTTATGTATGCCCCATGGGAAATTGTATCTTTTTTTTTTAATTCCCTTCTTGTATGTGGCTACTTAAGCCTTTTCCCTTCTCTTGAGAGGGTAATGATGATAAGGAATGAAAATTACAGCTTTTGTTTACTAGATCTTTTTGTGAGTTCTTGAGAGGAGAAACCCTAGGAGAGGGCCAAGCATCACCCGTCAGCCGCCGGTGGATTCCGGGACTCGCGGTTTGTAACCTTCGCTATTTTATTCCTTTGTCTTTATTCCCCTCCTTTCCCTACTTCCACCTCCGGCCACCATCGCCAAGCCAACCAAAACCACCGATCACCCATACACCACCTTCCCTTTTTTCACCTCCACACCACCAAAACATCCCCCTCCCAATCCTTGCCGCCGGCCCATTACCACCTCCCCAACCACCGGCCTCCCCTAAGTTCCCTCACCACCGGCCTCCTCTAGCCTCCACTAGCCGCCGGACCCTCCACCCAATTATGTTTGAATTTTGAATTTCAAAATTCAAATCTACATTAATTACTTTCCTAATTTATCCCACTACTAATTTGGAAAGTATTAACATTTGAATTCAAATCTATATTTGAATTTCAAAAGCTTTCCCTACTAGTAAACTCAAATTAGAAAACCTTCCAATTATATTAAATCTGAAATCAATCTCAGATTTAATGATAATCACTCATTAAATTCTTCCCGGACCCACATACATTGAACCTAGACTCTTTCCTCCCTTCTCTCTCCTGGCTTAAATCTCCCCGTAGCCCCACTCCATTAATTGTCCCTAAATTAATTCTCCAATCAAACACCTAATCTCCCGCAGCCTTAACTGCCTTCTCGAAGCCCCGTCCTCATGGATTTTCCCCATTCCTAAAGTTTCTACGGGCTGTCCAAATCCCTGGACAGACCATGCATGCTGTCCAGAAATCCTAGACAACTCCATTGCTGTCCAGGAAAAGTTCAGCTGCTGTCCTGAACTAATTCCATAATTCTGGAAAGATTCTAGTGGCTGTCTCGAACTTTTGAACCAGGAAAATTGTTGTCCTGCCCATTCGGAATTGGTCCATTGCTGCCCAGAATATCCCCAGTCACTGTCCAGAAGTATCTCAAGTGCCAAAATGTTGTCCCGGCCTTCATTGCTGATGTCTAGACATCCTTACTTGCTGTCCAGTCATTTTGGGTGACCTTCTATGGCTTTCCCGCTGTCCAGAAGGTCTCCGATCGCCATCCGTAAGGCTTCCAATTCTGAAGTTGCTGTCCACTCTCCCACAAGCACATAATTGACCACACCGAAGCATCGTAACTCCTCTTCTTTGGGGTAAACTCTTCCTCCAATTCTCTTATCATCCTAGTTTATTTCTCAATTGAGGTTATATTTTGATTCACAACGATCATGTTGATTCTTCCCTGCTAAAGCTTAGAAGAACTAGAGAGTTGAGTGAGGGATTCTTGCATAGTGTCTAATCTCATTGTTAGTTTGGGAATTAACTTTGAAAACCACCCATGCATGCAATGTTAGATTAATTGACTATTTTACGATCTTAACTCTTACATATGTGATTTAGCCTAAGCTTATTTTACTGCTCTTAGTGTTTTCTTTTGTCATTCAAAATCAACATAAAGTTTATAATTATTGTGCTCTAAATATTAAGCGTGCAAATTCATTAATTAGCTCATCTTCGCATGTACGTTCCACATCACTACGTCTACCTTTATTTTCATGACCCAATTTCCACCATTCCAACAGCAAGCCCATGACAATTGGCACCCTCGCATCATAGCCAACCCCATCCCCACATCCACCATCCCTGACAAACATGTCTCTATATCTCCCATTCCCACTGATCCCGTCCCTCCTATTGCCCTAGATTCATTTAAAAAAAGAGGTTTAGAAGAATACATTAATAAAAGATTTATATTTCAAAAAGTACATTAATACAAAATTTAAATCAATTTTCCAGCCAACTAAACAAAAAATTAGTTTCCTAAATTTCTTTTAGGACTAACTAAACAACCTTTACTATTCCAAACACATTATATTTAATTTATATTACATTTAAAAGATACATGCATCCTGAATGCTAACAATAAAATGTGCCCTAAAATAATGATATCAAAGAATTTAGTAAGGTACATGAATTTAGGGGTAAAAATGATTTAATTTTGAGCTGATCTATCCTTAGCTCGAAATCAACTAAAACATAAATAATTAGACTCAAAATTGGCTTGTGAATGGTTGAAATTTTTTTTATTTTTAGCTGACTTGACTTGAGTCGACCTGATTTTAAGCCTATTTGAAATTAGTTACTTTTGCTTTTCTTAAATTTTTAAAAATTATTTTATATGCACTATATTTCTATTTCATGATAATGTCGAGCCATCTTGATTTGATTCATGCTCAACTCCAAATTAACTCAAAGATAAGTCCAGACAAAAATTTTCTTATGGCTTAACTCATTTGGATTGATTTGAAACAAGACAAATTCAATATGAGCCAAAATTTGATTCAATGAATGAGCGAACTTTGATCTTAAAGCTAAAATCTCATCTTTACTTTATTTAACAAAAATAATAAGGGGTTACGAATGGAAGGCTAGAAAATCATTTTTCCCTTATTTGAAGGTATGATTTCACATGAGTTGAATCCTCCTAAAAGGAGGACCCATGATCCAATTCACGTGATCAGATATTGTGTTTGCAACTAGTATCATTTCTAATTTATACATAGCAACAAGGTATTATTTTTTTAACTTTTGTTCCATTTTCTAGAATTGATACTATTTTCCATTAGCATTGTTCTAGCTTTAAAAATTCAAAAAAGTCAGAAAGCATTTCAGTAAATATGAAATCAATGTTTCTTAATGTTGCACTTGATAAGTAAGTGTTTGTTTAACAACCTCAAGGTTTTGGTGAGAGGCATGAAGCACAAATTCTAATTAAAGAAGCATTGTAGGAGCTTAAGCAAGCATTGAAAGCATGGTATAACAAAGTAGACAGGCATTTTGCTAGACTATTCTTTGTGTCAAAGCGATGGTGATGATATCCAGAACTCCTAAGAAAAAAACTTGTCACCATGATCAATACAAATTAATAATAGAATAATAATAATAATAATAATAATAAATAATAATAATCACTTTTCTTTTTCAAAATTTGCCTTAAATTGCATAAAAATAGAGAGAGCTTTTGTTTTGCTTTTTCAGGGAAAAAAACATCAAGTCATCCTAGTTCAATCATAAATAAAAAGGTGAAAATAATTATTATGATTCAAAGATGTCATCATGGACCAAAAATATTAGCATGCACAAATATTAATGGATCATTTACTCTACATGATTTGCCAACAGGAAATTTCACAAGAAGATGATATTCCTTTATCATACTTCACACACCATTTTATTACTGTTCACTTAAAAAAAATCTGTCAGCCGTTTACGTCTTATACATAAACTGTAGACCACTAAAATGCAAGTGACCAAATCTTCGTGCCATAATAGAGCCTTAACTAGATGCACTGGATGCTTTAAATTCAAAGTTTGAAAATGCAATTGGAAACAATTTGTTTTCAATTATTTTGATTGATTGAGAACAATCTCTTCTCATTCTTCTTATAATGAAGCATACATTCATCATTATTAAAAATATCTTAGTAATACTATTTCATCAACTGATCCAAACTAAACAAGTTTAAAGTGAACCTGGGAACATTTATCACAACATAAATACATTTTTCCTATCATAATCTCAACAACTTTCCAATTAGATGCAACCAAAATTAATATATATAACCCATCCTCAGTTGTGTGATAAATTAATATATATAGCCCATCCTCAGTTGTGTGATAGATTGATTAATTTCACCATATTTTCATCCTGATCGTTTGAATATTACATTCAGTATTTAAATATCATATCAACCTTAATTTCAGCATTACCAGCAAAACAAGAAAGAAACAATTTATTTTCATCCTTATAATCTCAACAACTTTCCAATTAGATGCAACCAAAATTAATATATATAACCCATCCTCAGTTGTGTGATAGATGGATCAATTTCACCATATTTTCATCCTGATCATTTGAATATTACATTCACTATTTAAATATCATATCAACCTTAATTTCAGCATTACCAGCAAAACAATTTATTTTCATCCTTATTTTTCTCTTTTTTTTTCTTCATAAATATTTACTTACCCCTAGCCTTTAGAGAACCATTTTCAATATGTCCATAATCCATATTCCTTGCAATGATAACAGTATACTGAATTCCTATGTTGATTATTTGTATGCTTAAATCAATCGAGCTTCATGTTTTTAAGGGTCCATCAGAATTGAACATGACAATTGATAGATTTACCGTTGATAAAGAAGATACTGGGCTAAAATGGATCTACCTCTCTAATATTCTTCTTTCTTAACTGAAAACAGCAAGAATAATTTTCTATTTTTGGCGCCTAGTCTGATTGAAACAACCACCTTCATCTTGACTTCCCCTTCAACAAACAACAAATGGTTTGTTGTTTTTTGGAATCTTGATGGGTGCATAACAGCACTGGCAAGCCATTGCTTAGCGTGAATATATTATCTGGATTCTCCAGTACCTGGATAGTGATTGGAAATGGCCTTAATCAGCTAAAAGTGAAGTCTATCCGAGCTGTTAAGTAATTTCAACAATCTTCAGGTCCACTAATCCAATGGAAAGGAAACTTATGGTACCTGGGAAGGGGCTTCATGACAAAGAGGATAGGAAGAGGAAAAATATTTAAGAATTCTGATTACTTACCTTCCAGGACAACAAGCCTATTTACAGGCAATTACAGTAGAGATTAATTCTTATCCACTTCCTAAATAAATCACAAAAAGGGCAAAGTGTATCTACAATAACAAACTAGATAAATTCAAACCAAAATGAGAATTCCAGCAATCATAATTCCGGAATTTAAATTCAAACCCATCCTTGTTATAATCTGGATTTTCATCTAAATATCTAGCTCGGAACCTTGATCTCCCTTGTGGATAGCTATGATGCACTGACACTTCTCCTCAAAGAGGCGTGCAATGTCCGACACCGTGTCCGACACGACACTCACCCGACACTCTTCCGACACGTGTCGGACACGTCAAAAACGTGTCCAATTAAAAAATATTAAATACAAATTGGACATGCGTGTCCGACATGCGTATCTTAAATATTTTATGAATTTTTTTAAATATAATTTCTTGTATTTGACGGGATTTAAACTAAATTTCTTATTTCATATCCACAACACCAAATCAACGTACGCACTTAATACCCAATCATTGAATATTCTCATTTTCATTTCTTTTTGGCAGTGAAGATATTTTCATCTCCTCTCTCGGTGTCTGATAAACGGCATCAACGTCTGACTCTCGACATCCTAATGCTAATCATTTTAAGCACAATTTCTAGTTAAATGACTTATTATTTTCAAATTATTTTTAAAATTTTACTTATTTAATTTTTATACACTATTTTTTTAAATATAAAAACTATAATACCGTGTCCAACCCGTGTCCGTGTCCTATATTTTCAATAACTGACATGTCCGTGTCGTGTCGTATCCGTGTCGCCGTGTCCGTGTCTGTGCATCATAGGTGGATAGGGAACCGCTCCAATTGTATAGCTCAAACTTTGTCCCATTAATTACACCTGCACCCTAATAAGTACCTAAAATAGATGGGCAATGAAATGCAACCAACTGTATCAGAATATGATGGGAATCAAGAACCCATTGAGACCCTAACAATGTTGTTGCATCAAACTAAAGCACAACGATAACCGCTTGAAGTAATTTCAATTCATGCAGTTCAAACAAACCGATGTACTTGAAATCCGGTCATAAGAAGCAAGGAGGAATCAAATCAAGAGCAAGCAAAGAAGATTTCATCATCAAAGATGAATTATTCTACCATATTAACCATTCTTCCATAATTTTCCCTAAAACTCCTTTATCATAAACCGAATTCATCATCGAACTGGACGTACCTTCGGGGCTGTTTGTAGCAGGATTTATGCCGGATTTGAGGATATTTGAGCGAAATCCAGCCGAATGGGCTAAAATGCAAAACCAAATCTCACAGTATAAATGAAAGCCGCCGTAGATGGAAAATTACCCCTTTTCTGGTGAATCCCGGATTTCCAAAATCCTCTGATTCGGCGGATTTACGGGATTTGGTCGAAGAAGCGCGCGAAAGGGAGAATGTTACCTTCACAGCGGGCGAGCTCCCTTCGTTGCTTCCGATTAAAATGTCGTAACTTCCGATCCAACAGGAAGGGAACGCCTTCGATGAGCGAAGTCGAACAGCCACGAAGGAGCCCGAAAAAGAACGAAGAAATACAAGGAAACGCAAACCGTGGGGCTAGGCTAGGTAAAGAAAGATGCAAATTCGAATTATCTTAATAATTAATGTTTATTAATTAACTAGATATTAATTCATGTAAATTAATATTATTTATAATTTATTTTAATGAAAATTATTATATTTAACTATATCCTGCCTTGAGATCTAAGAGTAAAAAAAAGGGAAGAAGATTCTTGGAGATCTATAGTGTAAAAGAGTTTTGAAAGCAAAATAGTTTGAAACCACGCAAAACTCACTTGACGTGCATTGACCAAAAAACTAAAATCACAGAAATGGCCTCCTCTCGCAAAATTGACTGTGTCAATGTGTCCGGAGCAATGGAAACAATTAAGATCGACGCACATATTGATTGGTCGTCGATGGAAACAAAATTTAAATTTCACGCACGTAAATCGAGGCTCGACGCAAACAACGATGATGATGTGGTGACCAAGTCGAAACACAATTCATAAAATTTTTTAGTTTCATATATTTATAAAATTTTAAAAAGTGAATTAAAAAAATACTTAAATCCTAAATAAAAAAAAAACCTAAAATACCCCTCACTCCCTCATAACTCCTCCCCATCTTATCTCACACAAAATCATCCCCCCCCCCCCCCCCCCCCCTTCACCTCTCTCCTAGTTTTCCAATTTTTTCACATTCACATCTCAAACCATCAACCTCCCTTGCAAAAAAAAAAAAAATACTCTCCAATACATCCTGCACACATAAAAAACCCCCTTCATTTCCACTTTCTCTCTCTAGAAAGAAAAGAAATTCCTTCCCAAATACTTCTGTTTACATTCGAAATACCATATTGCACCACCATTTCCCCATATCTTTCCTCCTATAGAGACAAAAAATTTCCTCTTTCTCTCTCTAAAATTGAAGAGAGAGATTTTGTCTCTCTTCAATATTCATTCTCCCAACATTTGTTTTAAGTGTAAGATGGTAATTCCAAATACTTACTAATTTTGCAACTAAGTATTTTTGCCTTCGGATTATTTTTTTATTATTGCTTATTTTGAGATACAATTCATCAAAAGACACTACATGATATTATCACAAGTAGGACTCTTGACTTATCGGTTCATAAATATAAAACTTTAAATAAAAGGAAAATTTCATGAATATTCTAAGGAATTTATTGATGAGGAGTTCCTTAAAGAAAATATGAACTTTAAATGTCATCTATATGTTCAAAAATAAAAGTTCATAATTTGTTACATTTGATCATTAAACTATTTGGATTAATTTTCTTTAAAGAGATTGTTCGCTCATCAATGCATATATTTTTTTTATTTGTTCGTTTTCACTTTTTTAATAGCATCACATCATCTTGGGATTAGTTATGAATATGCATTAGGACATATGTTATTATGTCGGCGTTTTAAGATTTGCATTAGTGCTTCATATCCCATCAGTTATTTTCAAATTTTGCATGATTCATGTAATTTGCATAAATTTGATCTTTTTTAGTGATAATTATAAATAATTGTTAATGTGAGCATTCGACAGATGGAATTCAGATTGAGTGATTAGGCAAATGATATTTCTTAATTTTGAAAAGCTTTCCTGTGGGAATCTTTAAAAATTAATTGCAGAACGACAACTTTATAAAATCATGTAATAGATTGCAACAAATCTTTATAAATTGACGATTTCAGAACTCCTTATTCTAGTTCATTTAGTGTATCTTTTTATTTATTTATTTATTTTACTATCAATGCATCTGATTCTTTTATTTTTCCACCATATGCATTTGGAGAACCAAAACTCGAAGATGTCCTACATCAACTGCAACTTACAAAATTTTGATGAGACATAATTGGTGTTGACATGCCTCAAGCCCGATCCACATCAATTCCTTCTATCTTGACCTTGTGGTGTAATTAGCTCATTTTTTATGCTAGTTAATGCTATATAATGATAAAGCATGGTTAATTAAGATTTTGGATAATAAATCACACTAGATAAAGAGCATTTGGTTGTTGGTCATCTAACCAGAATTGATGATATAGTTTATAGTCCACATAAATGGATTTGTTTCAATGGAATTGTCAATTATTTATATTTTTTGTAATAAGTCTTGAAAATATTTGCAAACTTCTTTTAGAAAGCAGAAAAATTATATTTTATTATTTGAAGTGCAGGTGCTCTTTGTTTGCACAACGAATGTGATTGAGATAATTCCTACTCCTTGTTTAGATAGAATGGAAGTAACTATGATTATTGATTAAATAAATATAACTGATGAAAAGGTTTATTGTAAGGGATTATCTGGGAAGTCAATTATTGAAGCTTGTGGTATCAAGCATGAATAAATATGTCATAATAATATCATGTTTGAGATGCATTGTGAATATAATTATTACATCATTATATGAAAAGGCCATGCAAATTGAATTACTAATTTTTTTAATATATATAACCGAGTAAATCTAATTAAATTAAAATGTTCAGGTGTAAGTAACAACTGCAGCTCTATTTGAACTTATATAAAATTATTGCCGAGAGGATCGTGTGCGAAATTTGCAGAAACAAATTGAGAAGATGTACCACAAGGTTTTGAATATATAAATCTTGAAGGTTGTTCATGCTTTCATGTTTTTAAGTTGTATTAGGTTTTTTAATCCAGTTTGTGCTATTATTAATAATCAGAACAAACAAATAATATATACTTTTTTCTTAAAAGTTATATGAACTTATTGCGTCGAGGAGTACTCGCGGCAGTAGAGAAATATAAAGTTTAACGTCTTAGTGTTGTGCGAAAATCCGGCACGCAATCAAATATGAGAAAGGGTCTAACATTTATGAGACACCAAGATTTTTACGTGGAAAACCCCTGAAAATGGGGAAAAATCACGGGCCTAGCCCAATTTGAATGAATCCATTAATATTGTAGTCGATTACAAATGAGGCCCTTCATTGGGGGAAGGCCTTGGCTTGGTGTACATTATATGAAGTACATTACATGTTGGAAATACAAAGAGTCATTGTTGATGTGTTCGTTTGGTCGGGAGGACCATAGTATGGTGACGGAGGTCAGAAGAATCATTGTCGGTGGGCGACGGAGGTCATAAAGATCGTTGTCTGACGACGGAGGTCAGAAAGACTGTAGTTTATGGACGATGTAAGTTAGGAGGACCGTAGTCGGCTGGCGGGAGGTCGGAAGGACTGTAGTCAGTATGCGACGTAAGTTAGAAGGACTGTAGTCGGCGGGCGACATAAGTTAGGAGGTCCGTAGTCGATGGGCGAAGGAGGTCGGAAAGACTGTAGTCGGTGGGCGATGTAAGTCAGGAGGACCGTAGTCGGCTGGCGACGAAGGTTGAAAAGACTGTAGTCGGTGGGCGACGTGAGTTAGAAGGACCGTAGTCGGCATGTGACATAAGTCAGGAGGACCATAGTCGGCTGGCGGCGGAGGTCAGAAGGACCGTGTTCTTGCGACAGAGGCTGGAAGGATTGTCTCTGACAATAAAGATCAGAAGGACAACGTCATGTAGAAGTCCAACAATGGAAATAAATCCATATTCGGATATACGTCCAGAGAAAGTCTGATAACCGGTAGAAGTCCGACATCGGGTAGAAACTTGGCGAAGAGTGAAGGTCCAACGTCGGGTAGAAGTCCGACGTCTGTTGGTGGCCGAGGAGAACTCTGGCATCACTTGGGCGGAATTTCGGCGTCAGGAGGGAACTCTATCGTTAATTGGGAAGAATTTCATCATCCCGTGGAACTTGGGCAGAATTCTGGTGTCCCGTGGAAGTCGGGCAGAATTCCGGCGTCATTTGGAGTTCGGGCAGAACTCCGGCGGTGGTCGAGGAGTATCTTCCCTCATATTCTTCTCTTCTTCTTCTCCTGCTTCTTGCTTGGGTCCCCTCTCATGAGAAATGATGGGTCTATTTATAGATTTTATGGAGTTGCATGGCTCGTAAATAGATGAGAGATCAGGGGCAAATGTGGAGTGGTTCGATGGATGGCTGATATTGAATCCCTTGATCATGAATCATTTATCAGGCATTTGAAGGTCTTAATGACTTTGGAATTTGGCGATCTTGGGCTCATTGGATTCGTCTCGTCAAGCCGCACGATTCGACTGTATGCTCGTTAAGTTTAAAGACCGTTTGGTAACTCAAATTGTGGTACAAACTTTCTAATAGCGCTTCGGGTCTTTGATTTGGACTCATTTGGGCTCAGATTGAGTTGAATTTGGTGTCGTCGTTTCGTATTTCCGAGATGCTCCATTTTTACTATAAGTTCGTTAAAATCGGAGTTCAGATGCTCATGGATTTAATTTTTTAAATTTCCTGCTTGACTTTGCCTCGAGATTCGTGCCCGATCAAGACAATTTTTTTATGATATATCAGAACTATAATTTTAAAATTATATGTGAGCTTCTTTCCTTTGGTTGCACGATCATTGTACTAGCAATTTTGTTTGTTGTCTACTCAGTTAGTTTCAGATTTCCAGCTTTGAGGCAATGGTTGTTGTGTGTGATTATTTTGTTAAATCTATTTTTATTCTACTGCAAAGTTCCCTTATAGATATGCAGTTAAAAAAGTATTTTAGGAAACTGTTTGTTATTGTAATTACTTGATTATTGAGAATAACAGGCTCACATCTCCCGAGTCTGATTATTCAACTCTAAAATCACTTTGATATTTAATATATTACAGAACCACCACTTGTAAGTCATGATGCCTTTTACATATTATATTATCATGTTAAAGATAGTAAAGAAATATATATTTAAAATATATGACTTTTTACTTAAGTTTGTTCCATCAGTCCGGGGCGGAACCACCTACTATTCAGGGTGGGGGCAATTTATATATATACAGAAAGGGAGGGGCAGACGGAAGGCGGCTAAATCATGGGCAGCGAGGCGTAGGCAGATGGAGTTGGGCCAGCGGGTGGGTACGACAGTTGGCTTCGACATTGATGCGATCGGAGCAGGATCGAGAGTCAGCTAAGGCAGTTGGATCAGACATCGAGCTAGGGCAAGATGGTTGGAGTCATGTGAGTCGACCAACGACATGGGTTTGACAATTGGTGAGTTCGATAGTCGGAAGGTCCGAATGGTGGTTGTAGGGAGAAGTTAAATCGTCCAATATCTATGCTCGGTATGTGTCGAATGCCTCTTTTTACTATATAATAAAGTTTTTTGTGTGTTGTTAAGGAGATCGTGTGGGGTAGTTGTGTTTGATCGTGGGGTCGACAGTTGGGTCCGAATGGTGGTTGTAGGTCAACAAGAATTTGATTTTAATCTTGTTCTAAATCCAATATCACCTTATTTTTTGAAAATTTCAAGAACAACAGCTCGTAGTGATGTCATGTTAGTATACAAAAAAAAAGAGAACAAAAAGCTACATAATGTACTAAATTGTATAAGAAAAATCAATTTTGCCATAGATATATGGAAGTCCAAAAATCAATGAATTTAATATATGGTTGCGACAATATATTATGTAGACTATAATTGGAAGTTGTAAAAGGGTGTGCTAAGTTTCCATCACTTATCTCCACCTTACAGAGCATCAAAGATTGTTGACACGCCATATGAATGGGGTTTATAGAATAAAGTGTTCATAATATCAGTTAATAATGCTTCTAATAATGGTCGAGCTAATAAATTAATTACTTAAAGATAACTTCTATGTACTGTTGATCTCATTTTTTTATGAGATCACATGGACCCATCTAGATCCATACCTTGTTGATTTGATGATTGATGTTCATCCAGGTGTCAATCATTTAAAGCTTTAGTTCAATTAAAACCCATACCTAAATCCAGTTGAAAATCCATACTGCAATTCAAACCTCAATCCATACCTCAAATCAATCCAATTCTCAACCCTGACTTTAACATTTAATCCAACCTTCAATCTGGTATCAACTATATCCTAATCATTAACAATTATTCAAATGATTGCGAATAATTTGGATAATTCTAATTCAAACATTTAAATCCAAAATCTAGCTCAAACCCCAATATCCAAACCAAAATCTAAGATCCTAAAAGCCTTTTTTAGTAAATTTTCAAAAATTTCAAACCCCAATTAAATGACCCCAAATCATGATCTATCAATTTCATATTGATTAGTCATATCTCTAGGATTGACCCTCCAAATTTAAACTCATTCTGAGACCTCTAACCTCAATTATTGAATCATTTTCCAAATGTTATAAAATCTTTAAATATTTATGGCTTATGCCACTAGACCTACCATCCAGTGGAATTTGACCTTAGAGCCTTCTCCAAAGCCTCTAACCGCATCCAAACTCTTGATTATGATATTTTGAGCAGTAAACTGCATTTTTGGTGGACCAATTTGACCCTAGTTGATAAGAGGTCAAAATGACTAAAATACCCCTTAAGGGTAATTTTGGAGTTTTCTATAAACTTCAGCATGGCCTATTCAACTCAAACCCTGGAACTACTCCCAATGCATCCTAAACACTATTAGGAGTGCATAGGACTCAAACCTAGACCCTTGGTGAACTTGGTTGACCAAGTCAATCAAGGTTGACCCAAATATCTCTTAAGGGCCCAATATTTCATTTTCATTGAAATGACCAATCCAGACAATAGGACCACCTCCAATGGTCTCCAAATGTCAAATCAAATCCATTGAACCCAAACCCTAGTCCTGAATAAACTTGGTTGACCAAATAGTCGCTTAAGGCTTTAAATGGGTTATTTTAATCCATTTAAACTATCCAACCCATTTGGCCAAATCAATTTCCTCAAGCTTTCAAATCTATTCTAAAGGATGATTCAAACATAACCAAATTCACTAAAAGTCAAATCAAACTTACTTTGACCAAGTCAACACATGAAGACTTGGTCAAAGTCACTTAAGCCCTCATATTCCTATTTCAAATCCTAACCCTTAACATTCAAACCCTTTCCAACTTATTCTAACTAGCTCATGACCTCCCTCCATACCACCTAGGCAGTCAAGTTGACTGCTTTGACCAGTCAAATTGTCAAACAAGCCCTTATGTAAGCTTAAGTGGCCATGCCACCTTGTCAATCCAAATCCACTTAATAATTTCGTGCCTCCATGCATTTGGATAGTTGTGAGGAGTACTTGGCAGCAACACAAAGCCTCTCCCCCTCAATTAATGATTGCAATCATTAGGATGAAGGGGTAATATCACACTTAACTCATAGTTTTTTATCTACTTCATCTCAATCAAACTTCTCATCCATCAGCTCAAAAACCCCATCCAACTGATTATCAAACTTCTCCAACTATAAGGTTTTTCCAAGCTTTTCCCCACCACTTCCATGCCTCCAAACCACATTTTGGTGAAGAGAGAGATATAGAGAGAATAAGGAAATCCAAAGATATCTTTCAATACAACTAGAACCAACTCTCGAGGCCTTCTAAGAAATTGAAGAGGAACTCTCCAGCTTTTTAACAAGCCCAAAATCATCAAAATCCGTCTACATGTTGGAAAGTTATCTTAATTTTAAGTTATATGGTCAAACTTTGATTTCTCCCAAATCCCAATACACAGAGCCTTGAAACTCCATATATTGATATATTAGGGTATCTAGATCATACGTTTCAAATTTAATCAAATTTGGACAATTGGATCGAATGGTATGAGCATTTGAAGTTTCAGTTTAAAAATGAACCGAAAAATTTGGGTAAATCCGTTCATTTGAAATGGGCCGATTAGATGGCCCAAATATGTGCGCCTTCCCTAGATTCGATATTTGGTTCTTCAGTGTGAAGGTGCGGCGACGTGGCCAAATCCTAGTCGTTGAGGATCAGATGGCCCGGGATGTCTGCTAATGTGGATAAGTGGCACTTCCAATGTCCACCATGTGTCCCGTACAAGAAAAGCTGCCATTTTTCTCTCTACAATGATTGACCGCTGATCTTTTAAATTAAATTTAATTTTTAGAAATTAATTTAAATGCTTTAAACTTAAAAAAATTCTCAAAAAATCCAATTTTAGTCCAAATTTGATGTTCTTATGCTCGTTGGAATCGTCTCGAACCCAAGTTTATTTTAAATTTTAGTTTGATTGATTTTTTTATCATTATGTACAGAGTTATGCAGATTTTAATTAAAAATAAATTTCTTTGATAACTCCAATCCAATGATCTGATTTAGCTCAAATTTTGACAAAATAAATAAAGGTGTGATATCCACATCCCATAAATTTTTAGCTCTCTTTAATGGTTGGATTCTGGTGAATTGAATTTTCGAAGTTTTGGGTTAGAATTTGGCCCAATACTTTAAAAATTTATAGCTCACACACTACTTAGAATTAGGTTTAATTTTTTTTTGGTATTTGTAATTTAGTCTGAGGGTTAGGTGACCATAAATTCAAACCTAATTGAACAGAAGTGACACCAAGAAAAAATAATTAGTGACAAGGTCTAGTCAATTTAGAAAAATTCTAGTAAATTCTGCACACACCCAATATAGGTGAAACTTAACCACAATTAACCTAGTGAAATTATATACTATAGGTTAAAATTTCATTGAATTTGGAGGTCGTTAAGTAATAAAATTTAGCAAGTTAAAATCCAGCTTTTTTAGGGATCTAGAAACCTAAAAAAATTATAATAAATCTAAATTAAATCCAAAAAATATAAATAATATATCAAACTAACCAGAATTTAATCCTTTACTTAGGAAAAATAAAAGCCCCATCAGTGGACCTTTAATTTGACTTTAATTTAAGTTTTTTTGTGAAAATTATTATTTAATTAAATTAAATATTTAAAAATTGTTAAACATACAAAATAAAATTTAAACACTTGAAAACAGTCTCATGGTCATCTTTGACTTTTGGGAGTGATTTCATATAGTTTGAGATTAGTTTTGATAAAAATGATTAAAATCTTCCTAATTAAATAATTTAAAATATCAATTAATTAATCAAACTTTGAAAAATCATAACTAATTTTAAAATAATCCAAATTTAACAAATGTAGTATCATTCAAATCAATTTGAGGTCTAATATTTTCCAAAAATGACAAACCCATAGAAATAGGTCAAAGTCAAAAGTCAACTCTTCGTTCAACTATAATTCAGAATCAGGTAAGAAATTTAAAAATTTATAACTAATTTCAGATAATTCTAAATTAGGCGAACTCAAAGGCATTAGACTTCTTTTTATTTAACACATTACAAAAAAATTATCCATAAAACCCGTCTTCCTTGAACTACTCTATGATGGTAAGTAATTAGTTTCGTTGCTATTAATCCTTAAGAGGTTCTCCTTAAAATCATTTCCCACAAACATGGGTGAGCAAACACTTAGCAGTTAACAAATATTTAAAAAAAAATTCATGAAGCAAGAAAAAGGAGATGTTATGCATGGAAATTTTTATTTGGTAGTGCTGGAACTTTATTTTAGAAGAATTATAAATAAAATAAAAAGTATACTTGATATTTGGATATGCATATATGGTATAAAATTTTACATGCTCAATCTTCTTTAATTTTTCAAAACTTTTTCATTCTTTATAACTTCTCATTTATTAATAACTTTTTCTTTATTTTCTTATATGCATAAAATATAAAATGCTTAATCTTATATTATACACCCATCCCGGAAGTACCAGTATTTTGTACTAATTAGGTACACAATCAAATTTGGCCAAACATTTCATTATATTTACTCCAAAGATTCTTTTACCAATTTGATTTGAAGAGTCATTTACCATTTTGCTCTGAAGATCCCTTTATCAGTTGGTACTTCGGATCATCATGCACATTCAATCATAATACTTATTTTAGAAAATAAATCTTTCAGGAATTCATATATGCTTGCATAAATTATTTCATATTCAAATGTTCTCCTAATTATATTTCATTGTCAATCTCATGTCTACCTTAATTTTATTTAAAAGACATGCCACATTACTCAACCTTACATTAAAAATCACAAGGTATAAGTTTAACATTATTGTAATAATAAGTATAAATACAAAATTAACCTTTCTTGAACAATAACATAAATATAATTCTAACATATGCTTGTTGAATGAATAGGGATTTTCAACAATTAAACATTTGCATTATTTCATATAAATGAAAGTTTAGGAATATGAATTTAATCTAAATACAAGTACATACCTTAAGAAAAATACGGGACGTGTGAAGATATTAGTTTAACTCCTTGATGCTTTTTCTCTTCTACTTCCATCCCTTCCATTCCCAAAATCTATGAAAAACCCAACATAAACTTAATTCATTTCCAATAATTGATTTTAATTTCCCTAGTAGCCACCTTAACATTTCATGATAATTAATTTAAATTTTCAAATTTATCATTAACCCTAATTTTTGGAAATCATAATTTCCTTAATTTCATCAAATAACCATGCCAAACTTTCCTATAAACCTAATTAATATTTAGGTAAACTTAATTTCAAATTAATTTAATTTAAAAATTAAGTTTTTTTTTTTGCTAAAAAACCTTAATTTTCATCATTAAAATCTTCCTAATGTCATTTGAAACAATAATCATGAAAGGCTTTTCTTAAAAATCCAAAAGTGTGAAAAACTCTAACTTTCCAACTCACAAAATTTTTTGTAAAAACTTCGTTTTTGTGGTTAAGAAGTATCTTCAATCCTTCTCTAATGATCCCCTTTAAAAAATTTTAGGTTTTTCCAAATTCTTAAAAATTTTCTCTTCAAGAAATTGACATGAAAAGGAGGGATTTCTTGATTACAAATATACATTAGTCTTCCTTGAGTATCTCTCTACGATTTCCGCCAAGATTGGTCGTCGGAAACTGCCGCCAAAGTCGCCGTCCCAATTCTTACGACGCCTCTTGTATCTGCCTCCCTTTTCCTTTTGTTCGGTCCAAACAAATAGAGTGAAGGGACCGAATAGTTTCGGTGCCTGAATACTTTGTTGGCTTAGGGATTGCCAAAAGACCGATTTGCACTCTCTTAAAACCATGGGGGTTATTAAGTAAATTTTAGTTTATAAAACTTCGACGATTTTTACCTTTAATTTCGAGCAAAATTAGGTACAAGTTCTTTATTTCAATTCGCTCGAAATTTTGCGTAGAATTTTATAAAATTAATTGTGTTGAATTACGATGAATTTGAAAATTCATTCAATTTTCATCAAACACATCGAAATGCGTGTAAAGCTTACGATCGATGTTTTTTAGGTTTTACAATAACAATGTGATATTTGTTCTTCTCATACAAGTATGATTTTTATCCTTATTTTATTTTAAAGTGTTTTATTAGTACACCAATCCTGTACCAATCAGAGACTGACACGTGGTCTTTCCTCATGTATAAATCATCTATATATATGAACTATGTATATGAGAATAGCATGAGATAATAGATTTAATATTTCATGTTTCCCTTCCGTCTCTTTCTTTCTTCTGTTCCTTGTCTTCTACATGGTATCAGGCCGTCTTCTTCTACTTTCTTGATCGGGACGATGGCCAACTCTCCGACCGCATCGTCTGCAACCGCCCAATCCCAACTCCCGCCGGCTGAAACCTCTCAAATTTCTCAGTCGCTCAAATTCGTCGTCTCTAATCTCAAAACGCTCGTCCCGAATCAATTATCCTCGGAGAACTATCCTCTGTGGCGCCATCAGATCTCCAAGCTTCTTCGCGCAAATGAATTCGATCACTTTCTTGCTCCTCCGACTCTCCCTCTGGATTCTACTGATCCCGCAGATGCTTCGCTGATCAAGAACTGGCGGTTCATTGATCAGAACCTTCAAACCGCTCTGTGCTCGACAATCTCGCCGACGGTGCTCCCGTATATTCTTCATCTCGACACCACACATGAGATTTGGCAAGTTCTTGAAAGCCAGTTTCAAGCCACCAGTAGATCCAAAGTAATTCAGCTCAAGAATGAGCTTCATCACATATCCATGAAAAATCAGTCTATGATCCAGTATATGACCGAAATCAAGAAGCTCGTCGATCAAATCGCGTCTGCTGGATCTACCATCGACTCTGAAGACATAGTTTTGTACATCTTGAACGGTTTGCCGGCGGTGTATCAATCGTTCAAAACATACATTCGGAATTCACCCACTCAAATTCGTCTTGAGAATCTGTATGCCATGCTTATCAGTGAAGAAATTCATATCAATGCTGATGCCGCGCGCAACTCAGTCGAAATCAGCCAGCAATCGACCCTGTATGCCAACAAAGGTAGAGGCTGTCGCACCAGAGGCCGTTCCAACCAATCTCAAAATTCGAATGGTCGATCCGGACAACAGCAACAGCAACCGGTAATCTGCCAGATCTGCACCAAGAAAGGCCACTCAGCAGATGTATGCTGGCATCGCATGAACGCTAACTACACTGCTCAAACGAGTAATCTGAAACAGAATAATGCTCTCATGGCTAACTCCGAGACTCCATCTTACGATTGGTACTTGGACTATGGAGCCTCCTCCCACATGACCAATGCGGCTGACAATCTTAACCAATCGACAGCATATCAAGGAACCGACGGCGTCTTCATTGGGGATGGAAGAAACATTCCCATTGCTCACTCGGGCACGAGAATACTTCCAACCCCAAATCGTAAGCTTCATCTAACAAATCTACTTCACGTCCCTAACATTTCGCATAATCTTATCTCTATATATCATTTAGTTAAAGATAACAATATCTCGGTTACTTTTGATCCAATGGGTTTTGTTTTTAAGGATCTGACGACAAATCAAGAGCTTCTTCGCGGTCCATGTAATGCAGGGCTGTACAAAGTCAGCCCAGCAAACAAGATCCCGTCAAGCTCATCAGCATTTCAAGCTTCCAAGAATTCGGTTGTCAGCTGGCATGACCGTCTCGGACATCCTCACATCCGCATATTGAACAGCATAGCTCACTCTAATCCTACACTTCACATTCAGCATTACTCTTATTTTCCTTGCAATACTTATATTCAATGTAAAAGTCATAAATTACCATTTGTATCCTCTACAAATAGGAAACAATTCCCTCTTGAACTTGTACACTCGGACGTATGGGGACCGGCTCCGGTCACCTCTACTCAGGGACATCGTTTTTTTTGTTATTTTTGTGGATGATTTTTCACGTTATACGTGGCTCTTTCTAATTACGAATAAATCAAATGTTGTTTCTATTTTCATGCAATTTACTACATACATTGAAAATCAAACTAATCGCAAAATCAAAGTTCTTAGAACAGATGGCGGCAAGGAATTTTTCAATCAACAGATGCATACTTTTCTCCAATCCAAAGGAATCCAGCTTCAATCCTCCTGTCCTTACACACCGGAACAAAACGGGGTATCGGAACGCAAAAATCGTCACATTGTGGAAACAACGAGATCTCTTCTTCATAGGGCATCTGTTCCGTTAGAACACTGGTCTGAAGCATGCTTAACGGCGGTATACCTCATCAACCGTATGCCATCTACCAACACTCAATACAAATCGCCGCTGCAACTTCTGTTTCGCAAAAATCCGGACTACGATCATCTTAGGACCTTTGGCTGCGAGTGTTTTCCTCTTCTGCCCAGCCATGCTCGGAACAAACTCCAACCCAAGTCCAGCTCATTTGTCTTCATGGGTTACTCCGATATCTACAAAGGCTACAAATGCTTAAACAGGGAAACTCACAAAACTTTTATCTCTCGTCATGTTACTTTCATTGAAAACTCATTTCCTTTTCATCAAAGCAGCTCTCCTCCGCAGATACATTCTAGGGACATTCCTCCCTCTCTGCTTCTACCGGTCTCCAAGGCATCAGACATACAACTCTTCATTCCAACCCATACTGCACAATCCTCAAAATCGCAACACCACGAGCCCTCATTGATCCCATCTCCCAGCCACACCACTTTGGAGGTACTTCCTATCTCGGACACCCCTCAGCCTCGGCAGATCATACCAACCAAGCATCCAATGGTTACCAGGCTGCAAACAGGGTCCTTAAAACCATCCAAGCGTCTCAATCTCCTAGCCACAGATTCATCCAATGCGGATCCAGACCCCACCAGTTTTGCTGAAGCCAACCGTCATGCGGAGTGGAGACAGGCAATGGCCGAAGAATTCATTGCTCTTCAAAAACAGGGCACATGGTGTCTCGTGCCACCTCCTCAGAAAGTCTCTATCTTAGGTTGCAAATGGACGTTTCGTAAGAAGTTCAATTCGGATGGCTCGGTGGCCAGGTACAAGGCGCGCCTCGTAGCTCAAGGGAATAAGCAAGAATACGGCATCGACTATATGGCAAAACATTCAGTCCGGTCGCAAAATTTCCAACCATTCGTATGCTACTTACCATAGCTCTTTCGCAAGGTTGGACAGTGCAGCAATTAGACGTATCGAACGCCTTCCTCCACGGCCAACTCACAGACACGGTCTACATGGCTCAACCGCGAGGATTCATCGATAACACTAATCCTAACTACGTATGCAAGCTGCAAAAATCAATCTACGGGCTCAAACAGGCGCCCCGAAATGGTACAATACATTTATGAATCATCTTCTCACACTCGGCTTCCAACACAGTCAAGCGTATCCGTCGCTTCTCACGTTTCAACACAATCAGTCCCAAATCTTCCTCCTCGTCTACGTCGACGACATTCTTGTGACTGGCAACAATCAAGAAGTCATCAACAACATTCTCTCCAAGCTTCATGCTCAGTTCAATATGCAAAATCTGGGCACGGTTCATCATTTTCTGGGTATTAAAATTCAACAATTCAAAGATAAGTTCTTTCTCTCTCAAGCCTCCTATGCTACATCTATCTTGACTTCTGCTAATCTAACGCATTGCAATCCTTTAGCCAACCCGTCGTGTACAAAACTTCCGCCTGAAGTAGCAGAGGACACCATTCTCTCGGAACCCAGCACCTATCGCAGAATCACCGGCTCACTACAGTATCTCACTCTCACGCGTCCGGACATTACTTACGCAGTCAACGTGCTATCTCAACATATGCATGATCCTTCTTCTCAGCACGTATACCTCCTTAAACGTCTGCTACGGTATATCAGAGGAACGGTGGACTTCAGACTGCCTATTCTCAAAAATCAGCTAAAACTCACGACATATTCAGATGCCGACTGGGCCAGTGACGCTACCACGAGGAAGTCCACAACTGGTCACTGCACCTTCTTAGGTGACACTCTCATATCCTGGGCTGTTAAAAAGTAGGCCACGGTTTCTGGATCATCCACGGAGTCGGAGTACAGAGCTCTCGCGGCGGCTGTTGCGGACTCCATCTAGCTCAAGAGACTACTACACGACTTCCTCATTCAGCACGATCAACCCATGGATCTTTTCTGTGATAATATGTCGGCTATAGCGCTCGCTCACAATCCGATTTACCATGCCAGAACGAAGCACATCGAAATAGATCATAGATTCGTTCGGGATCACATTCAAAATAAAGCCATTCGTCTGCTACCGATCGGGACAAATTTCCAGATTGCGGACATTCTCACGAAGCCCTTATCCACTCCCAGGTTTCAAGAGTTAAGATCCAAACCGACCATTCAAGATGAACGCTCGGTTTGACGGGGGCTATTAGTACACCAATCCTGTACCAATCAGAGACTGACACGTGGTCTCTCCTCATGTATAAATCATATATATATATATATATGAACTATGTATCTGAGAATAGCATGAGATAATAGATTTAATATTTCCTGTTTCCCTTCCGTCTCTTTCTTTTCTCTGTTCCTTGTCTTCTACATGTTTAATTGCTAATTTTACATAGTGATTGAATTTTAAGCTTAAAAAATTTTGGTTTTTTGAACTGCCGCACTTCATGAAAATGCAATGGAGTTATAAGGCTGTATTAATCATCGAAATGCATATCTTAGAAAAAATTGTAAAATTTTATATTAAGGTTCTCCTTTGTTATAAATATTTTTAAAAAGTCCATGAATAGGTTTATCTTTTATTTTCCTCCTAAAAAAGAGACCAGAAGGCTGGAGCTATCTAGTTAATGTCAAAGTAAAATTTTGAGAATTTGAAGCTAGCTTACAATGAAAAATTCATAAAAATGCTTTCTATTCAAGCTTGTAATTGAGCAGAGAGCCGAGCTGAAGCAGGCTATTCAAGATCGAGCTAATGAGCCGAGTTTGAGCCTTAGAGATTCCAGCACATGAGTTGATTTCGAGCTTGAGTTCTGGGCTCGAGTCGAGTTCGAGCCGCCTAAAAATTTCGCGAGCACAGCTTGAACTTGCTATGGCTCGAGCTCGTCTCGACTCGTTTACACCCTAGTTTCTTTATTTTAGTATTTAATTATTAAAAATATGAAAAGTATTAAATGATTAAAATAAATAATTTCCCTTGATGAGTAACATAGTCTTCATTATACAAAAAATTGGGCATTCACATTTATTTATGATTTAAGCCATTTGCTTATATGCTTAAACAAAACTTTAATTCTTTACAAAATATGAAACTAAAGATACAATTTTTATAATATTTGGTTGAATAAGAAAGTATTTTGATGTGTATTAAAATAAAGGATATGGAAGTAATTTATGTAAGAAGGTGAGAGACGTTTGTAATTTACTTCATTCTTAAAATCGAATGAGTTGTTTGGCAACAAGTGGGATTTAACTTTAGTGAAATTTAATAAATCATGTTAAATCATGAGAAATTATTTGGTAATTATTTTATGATTTTGATAGTTAGGGATTTAAATATAAAGAAGATAATTACAAATTAAAAATTAAAATTAATATGTTATGAATTTAATAACATGTTAATTACAAATTAATTATTAATTTTATTTTTAATTATAGTTAATAATTTTAAATGATAAATAATTTAATTAGAAATTAGTTTAATTATTAAATTATTTAATTACTAATTATAATACTATTTATTAAATTACTTAATTATTTGCAAATCTAATAAATATTTAATATCTAATTATATTAATAAGTATTATTAATAAGTATCAAATTAATTAGTTATTTTTTTAAAAAAATTAATTATTTAACTAATACTCAACAAACTTAGCTCATTCTAGAACTTTCCCTCCTGTCAGATCGAATGCAACACCGAGAGCTGGCCAAATACCATGAAAGTTGAATCTCTAGTTTATCCTAAGGGTCTCTTTGGCAACAAGTGGGATTTAGTAAATCAGGTATATGTGGAATTTGTAAATCCAAAATGTGTTAAATCCTAATAATTGTTTGATATGTCAAATGTTAAATCCTGTTAAATCCTGATAAATTATTTGGTAACATATTCAAGATTTATGACAATTAGAAATTTAAATATGAAGAAGATAATTATAGATTAAAAATAAATTTATAATTAAAAATAAAAATTAATGTGTTATGAATTTAATAACATGTTAAGTACAAATTACTTGTTAATTATTATTTATACTTAAATTATATATGTAATAATATATATTTTGAGTTATATTAATTAAGATAATTGTATTAATATTTAATTATTAATTATGCAATTAAGTTAAATTATATAATTAATTTATGCACTAATTATACAATTAGTTATTTAATTCATTTACTTAATTATTAATAATTTAATATATATTAATTAAGTTAATCAATACCTTAGGGCGTCGAGGTTTTTCCTTTCATCTTCACTTTTTCGTTACTGTTCCCCTCCGTTGCTTTTCTAGGTCTAGGATTACACGCGTCGCTTCTTCGGCTCATTCGTGGCTGTTCGACTTCGCTCCTTCGACGACTTTCCCTTGCTGTCGGATCGGAAGTTACGACATTTTGATCGGAAGCAAGAACGGGAGCTCGCTGGCTGTGAAGGTAACTTTCTCCCTTCCACCGAACCGAGGGATTTAGTAAATCCAGGATTTAAGCCGTTAATCCCTAAATTCGGGATTTATGAAATCACTGGATTTAACGCGCGCACAAAAACCATTTGGCTGGATTTAGCGTAAATCCGACATAAATCCCACGATAAATCTTATACCAAACAGCCCCTAAAAACTCTATTTCGGCAGACCGGATTTGGTATGGCCAAGAAGCGGGCGAAAGGGAATCGTAGGTAAGAAGCCTTGGCCTCCGCTCCGGTAGATCCACCGTCTTTATGGGGAGGGGAATGTCGACGCGGCTAAGTCGGTGGATGCTAAGGCGGCGGAGGAAGCGGTGTACTCGTCTACCGGAGCCGAGGCGGAGGAGGCCAAGGCATCTTCAGCCATAATGCCTACGATTCCCCGGCTAGAGGATCACCTGAACGTTCGTGTCATTCTTTTGTGCTTAAGTGATATATTTAATCATAATGTTTTAGGCGCTATTTTCATTTGGACATCGGATTCTATTTGGATTTGTTGCTTGTTAACGTCTATTTGAGGTCTGTGTCTTGTTCAACAATGCTAGTACGCTGCTTTTAGTGAAGTTCCCGTGTAGATTCTACTCTGACGGCTTTGCTTGAAAGATATGAATTGTTGAGTGGTTTGTTGTGATTGTATTGGTATACGTGTAGTAATTCTTTAAAATTTGTCTGCTTGGAGATACCATATGTCCTTGTGAAATAATGCTAGCTTTGATTCAAGCTAATTTTGTTGAGTTGAGTTTCTACTTTGGGATCATTTTTAGTTTTGAATCTATAGAGAAGCAGCTTGCTTGTATCACAAACCCCGTAGCAATTATATGAAGTTTATGTTTCTTGAACAAAAGATTTCCATTGGAATGCATTGGTTGTTGTCAGAAAAATTAGAGTTGTTGTGCTTAAACTACTGCAGATCCCTTTACTTTGAAGGCTTGATGAAATATATTCTTATAATTGATTATTGATCTATTTTAATGAATGCCACCATTGATTTTTCTGGAAAACTGCGATATGCTGATTCATTGTATAGTCATTTTTTCTGAAGCATCAAATTCATAGAATTGAATTAAAGACTGTTTAACTATACTGGAAAACCTTTATCAATTATAGTTTTAGAGTTTTAGTGCTCACAAAAAGTAGTTTGACCTTACATTAATATTTCTATTCTATAATCACTTTTATAAATGATTATTTTGTGCCGATTATCTTCTTTTTTCCTGGTGTATAGGTTATGGTTGTGCCACTCCCACACCGGCCTCTTTTCCTTGGATTTTACATGTCAGTCTCCTTCAAGGCATGTACATCATTTTTTACTTGTATATTTTACAAAGTATCAAAAGCATTAATTCATACATGAAACATATTTCATATTTATTAACATCAGTTTAGGTGAAAAATTTCTCTTTGCTAAACTTTTCTTTTGCATATATCTAGCAACTTTTTCATATATATATATATATAAGTGACTTGGGATTCCACTCATATCAAATACTGGCCATCCATTTTTATTAATTTTAATTATTCAAATCAAATCTCAACCTTTAATTTTATTTATTATAATTATAATTAAAAAAATAATATTAATACTGGTCTATAATAATATCCATTTTAATTAATATACGTTTCTTTTTGAATGTTTAATGCTGGGTTCGCCATTTCTGCCCTATTTTGCAAGCATTATATACACTGTGTATAAGCATTGCACATAATGTGTATAAACTTGTACATAGTGTGTATAATACTTATACATAACGTGTATAAACTTATATATAATGTGTATAATACTTGTACATAGCATTTACAAGCTTATAAATAGCATTTACAAGCTTATATATAGCATATATAATGCTTGTACATAGCATGTACAAACTTATACATAGTGTATATAATGCTTGTACATAGCGTGTATAATAATTGCATAAATTTGTACATAGTGTGTATAATGCTTATACATAGTATGTATAAACTTGTACATATTATGTATAAACTTATACATAGCATGTACAATGCTTGTACATAGCATGCACAATGCTTGTACATAGCATGCACAATACTTGTACAAAGTATGTATAATGCTTATACATCATGTGTATAATGCTTATACATAGCGTGTATAATGCTTGTACATAGTATATACAAATCTATATATAGTGTGCATAATGCTTGTATATAGTATGTATAATATTTGTATGTAGCTTCTATAGATTTGTATATAGTGTGTATAATGCTTGTACATAACGTGTATAATACTTGTACATAGTGTGTATAATATTTGTATAAACTTGTATATAGTTTGTATAATGCTTGTAAATAGCGTGTATAAATTTGTATATAGTATGTATAATGCTTATACATAATGTGTATAATACTTGTATATAACGTACATAAATTTGTACATAGCATGTATAATGCTTGTACATATCATGTGGCATTAATAATGGAAGAACAAAATCAATGTGGAAAGATTAAAAGGGAAAAGAGAGTAAACCAACAATAACATGATTAGATAGTACAATAAGAAAGATATACAAAAAAATAAAGTAGTATCTCATGTGATACTCGACACATATGAATGTAAAAGTCACAAAGCAGACTAAGAATAATTGCAATGACAATGATAATATTAGTATGGTATTTCATTTTCTATGCAGGAGCAAAATTCAAGTTTAGCTCCTTGTAGGCTCACAAAAGCACTATATTAAATAGCAGTAGCTCAATTTTAACTTATATGCATTTTCACTACGATAATGATATTTGTTTTCCTTTTTCCTCAGCAAATGGCTGCATCCAGAGGCTATGAAGACATTGTGAGATTTCTTATTCAATGGAGAGCTGATGTAAATTGCATTGGTGAGATTAGACATGGATTTAGAATAAAGTTGACTTCAACGAAATCTCTGCATGATATTTTTGTAAAATGGCTTTGAATGCAGATAAATTTGGAAATTCGCCATTGTTCGAAGCTGTTAGGGCCGGACATGATAAAGTTGCAAAGCTGCTTGTGCAGAATGGCGCAATTCTGAACCTAGAAGATGCCGGTACATATCTCTGTAAAATAGTAGCAGATAGTAAAATTGACATATTTTGCCGTATGTTGGAATATGGAGTTGATCCAAACAGTAAAAATTATGATCACAGAATACCACTACATGTTGCAGCTGCAGAAGGGCTGCACCTTCTGGCGAGTGTCTTGCTTGAATTTGGAGCTAATGTGCTCTCCCAAGATAGGTATCACACTCAGGCTTCATCACATTCTCCAGAATTTTGTTCTTAAATATATAACTTCACAAATCTTTAAGCAAAAATATGAAATGAAATTCTTTTTCTTGCAAAAAGAGGCTGCCCATAAGAACATGCGATCCTAGTGATAATGAAAGAAAAAATTTCACCATAGTAATGTTTTGTCCTTTCGCTCTCTATGGATGTCAGGTAAGTAGCAAAGAGAATGATAAAGCATGTTAATATAAACTGCTATCTTTTGGGAGGAAAATTGATGATCAATTATTTAAAGCCAAAGAAGGCGTTATTTTTCTCAGCTTAAATATTCATTGCTGCAGGGCCTTATCCTAGGTAATTTATTTCCTTGAGTGATTAAGAGAAAGTAAATGATTCAAGGCCAATATTTTATTTTAATCTCACTTCTTGGTTAGCAAGTTTTTCTCATCATGAATTAAATTTTACTTATTAACAAGCAAAAATTTCTTATCGTGGAGGAAGTTTTGAAATAGGAATAACCTTTTTTTTTTCCTATTTTACTAACAAGAAGGATTTTACCTTTCCATGACAGATGGGGAAACACCCCCCTTGAGGAAGGCCAGAGATGCGGAAGCAAACCTCTAATCAAGATCTTAAAGCATGCTAGTCAAAGAAGTATATTAATGTCTCTTTAGAATACAAATAAGTTCCACAAAATAAGCAACTTTTTTCCTGTAATTTTTTTGAACTTTTACTGCAAGCCAAAGTTTTATTTTTTTATCAATTCAAAAATGGGTATCACCTACTTTGATGTGTAATCACTATTCAAAAGTAACGTTTTACAACGCAATGCTTTGTTCTGAGGCTTCATTTGGTTTTTGTAACACTTATCTAGTTGAATAAGCTATTAGAAAGCAGGAACAGGGTTTTTTTTTGCTCTATCAACAATTTCCCTCAAAAAAGTTGTTTTTTTATGACAAAGTGAACATAATGTTCTAACGTGAGCGAAAAAATGGCACAAGTCATGCCAAACAAAACATAAATTTCAAAGTTCACTAACCTTTGTGTCCAATTCTAGAGGAGCCATGGATTATTGCTAATTTATCTTTGGTAAGATATAATTTTTGTTTCCGCTTCTTGAGGACAAAAAAAAACTACCAAATGAGCATAAAGGTATTTCTCGGTGACTTATGTATAATGCTTATACATAGCGTGTATAATGCTTGTACATAGCTTGTACAAACTTGTATATTGTGTGTATAATTCTTGTATATAACATGTATAAACTTGTACATAATATGTATAATGCTTGTATATAGCATATACAAACTTGTACATAATGTGTATAAAGCTTGTACATAGCGTATATAAACTTATACATAGTGTTTATAATGGTTGTACATAGCTTGTGTATATTCTTTGTACATAACATTAAACGTAATGTACAATGCATTTATAAACTTGTACATAGTGTAATATGTACAAACTTGTACATAGTGTAACATGTACAAACTTGTACAATGCATGCATAATGCTTGTATAATCATGTACATAATGTGTATAATGCTTGTATAAATTTGTATATAGCGTATAAAATACTTATATATATTGTGTATAAGCATTATATATAATGTGTATAAACTTATACATAATATTTATAATGTTTGTGCATAACTTGTATAAATTTATACATAGTGTATATAATGTTTGTATATAGCATGTATAAACTTATACATAGTATATATAATGCCTATATATAGTGTGTACAAACTTATACATAGTGTGTATAAACTTGTACACAGTGTCTATAATGCTTGTACATAACATTTGTATAATACTTGTACATTGCGTGTATAATACTTGTACATAGCATATATAAACTTGTACATAGTGTGTATAGTGCTTTTACATAGCCTGTATAATGTTTATACATATCATGTATAATACTTGTATATATCATATATAATGCTTGTACATAGCGTGTACAATGCTTGTATAAACTTGTGCATAGCATGTATGAACTTGTTTATAATGTGTATAAATTTATACATACTATAAAAAAGTTTATAACATAGTGTGTATAATGCTTGCACATATTGTGTATAAACTTGTACATAATATGTACAATGCTTGTATAAACTATGTACATAACGTGTATTAACTTGTACATAGCATGTAAATTCTGCACACCAGTCTCTCAACAATAATTTTATATAAGTTCAAGTAGAGCTGCAGTTGTTACTTACATCTGAATATTTTAATTTAATCAGATATATATATATATTAAAAAAAAGATTAGTAATTCAGTTAATACGACACATTTATAGAATTATACAATAATTCTAATCACAACGCTTCTCAGATATGACAATATTACAATATACTTGTTCAAGCTTGATATCACAAGCTTCACTAATTCTCTTCCTAGGTAATCCCTTACAATATACATTTTTTCATCAATTATATAACCAACAATCACAATTACTTCTATTCTATCCAAGAGAGAAGTCAAAATTATCTCAATCACATTCGCTGTGCAAATAAATAGCACCTGCTTTCAAATAAGAAAAATATATTTATTCTGTTTTTTTAAAAGAAGTTTGCAAATACTTCCAAGACTTTCTGCAGAAAATAAAAACAATCAACAATTCCATTGAAACAAATCAATTTGTGCAGACTCATCATCTTGGAATTAGTTATGAATATGCATTAGGACATATTTTATTATGTCGGCATTTTAATATTTGCATTAGATGCTTCGCATCCCATTAGTTATTTTCAAAAATTGCATGATTCATGTAATTTGCATAAATTTGATATTTTTAGTGTCAATTTTGAATACCTGCTAATGTGAGCATACGATAGATGAAATTCAGATTGGCTGATTAGGTAAATGATACTTCTTAATCTTGGAAGGCTCTCCTATGGGAATCTTTTAAAATTAATTGCTAAAAGATAACTTTATAAAATCATGTAATAGATTGCAACAAATCTTTATAAATTGATAATTTCAGAACTCATGATTCTAGTTCATTTAATGTATCTTTTTTTTGTAATTTACTATCAGTGCATCCAATTCTTTTATTTTTCCACCATATGCGTTAGGAGAACCAATACTTGAAGATGTCCTACATCAACTGCGACTTAAAAATTTTTGATGGGGCATAATAGGTATTGACATGCCTCAAGTCCGATCCACATCAATTCCTGCTATCTTAACATTGTGGTGTAATTAGCTCACTTTTTATACTAGTTAATGCTATATAATGATAAAACATGGTTAATTAAGTTTTTTTTTAAAAAAATCACACTAGATAAAAAGCATTTAGTTGTTGGTCATCTGACCAGTATTGATGCTATGGCCTATATAGTCTAAACAAATGGATTGTTTCAATGAAATTGTCAATTGTTTTTATTTTCTGTGAAAAGTCTTGCAAATATCAATTGTTTTTATTTTCTGTGAAAAGTCTTGCAAATATTTGCAAACTTCTTTTAAAATGCAGAATAATTATATTTCCTTATTTGTAGTGTATGTGCTCTTAATTTGCTCAGCGAATGTGATTGAGACAATTTCGATTTCTCCTTTGGATAAAATTGAAGTAATTGCGATTGTTGATTATATAACTGATGGAAAGATGCATATTGTAAGAGATTACCTAGGAAGGTAATTAGTGAAGCTTGTGGTATCAAGCTTGAACAAGTATGCCGTAATACTGTCTTGTCTCAGATGTTTTGTGAATAGAATTATTGCATCATTCTATGAAAGGATCATGCAAACTGAATTACTTATCTTTTTTAATATATATAATCGAATAAATTTGATTAAATTAAAATATTTAGTTTGTTCCATCAGTTTTCTTCTTAAGCCGGTTTCTTTAACATGAACTTATACTTATCTACAATATAAATCGTGAAGTTCTAGTGTTTCAAGAAATGCGTGTTCACTCCCAATAGTTATTCATTTTCTATTTATTACTCTGATATTTTGACAGATAGCTCTGCAATTAGTTCGTAAGGCATTTTCAATTGAGACATCTGCTGCCGCCAATATTCAGCCTTGTAAACTTAATCAATATAATGAACCATCTAAAAAAGATCTTATTGAAGATGTTGATGGTTCTCTAAGCTTTGAAAAAATCAGATAATGATCCATCTACTGAAAATGTTGATGCCACTTTTACTGGAGAATCCAAAAATATAGCTTAATCCTGAACAAATTGGTGAAACTTGGGAGGAGGTTGGAATTGCAGAAGTTGATCTATCCCCTGACCAAACTACAAGAGTTGGCGAACAAATTAACTCAGAGCTTTGTGTTTCTTACTTATAGGGCAATAAACTGTAGATAATTTGTGAACGGTTATTATTGAGCTTGAGGACTTCCCATTGCATTTTTATTTGAGTTTTTGAAGTTATTATTTCTTTGTGGTCTGCATAGTGTGCCCGTGATATTATTTGTGCATTCTTTGGAGCTATATCTATATACATTTATTTTCAATGCATAGAAAAAGTTTTTGTGTGTAATTTGTTTAGGTTATGACTTCAAATCATGTTGATGCTTTTAATAGTTTAGTGATTATTTACATTTTAAATAATAAACATCTTAGTTATTTGTACCTTGCTAGCTGAGTTTTTCCTACTGCTTCTATGCTCATTAGCTATGTGATTTGGGGATGGTATCATGAAGGATATGTTAAATCTGACCATTCATTTCTTAGAAGACTATAAAAAGAAGCATCCTTCATAACATTGAATCAGTTAAATCCAATCGTCCTATCTTTTGGTCAAGACTGCTGGTGGTAGTGATTCATAGATCACGTTATTGAGATTGAATAGGATATCATCTAGAGTATAAACGCAAGATTCTATTATTAACCAAACATCATACGTGAGAAATTAAGGTCCTATAAGTTGGATTGTCGAATTAAAGTTTATTTGCTACAAATTTTAAATTCAGGATTAATATGATTCAACTGGAATTATTTTGTAGATCGAACATATCTAATTTGTTATAATAAACGGTACTTCTTTTTTATTTTTAATGGAGTTTTTTAAGTAGTGGATTAGATGTCATCTCTCAATTTTCCCAAAGTATTGAAACTATAGTTGCATTCTCTTTTACAAGAATTATAGCAGTTGTTCCTTCTTCTTTGCTTGCTTATTGCCGCTGATGCCTTGCTAGTTATTGTTGATTTTTTTTACTTTGTTGTTGTTTGTGTTTTCTATGGTAGTTGTTTTTTGTTGCTATTCTTTTTTTTTTTTCTGTTGACTCGCTCTCTATGCTGACTATCATTCACTCGAACAGTTACTATTTGCAACTTCTCCAAAAAAGAAAAAAAACAACCTCTATTTTTCTTTTGCAATAGTAAAAAATTTGGCATGACAGCTTGTCATCTAATGTGGGAAATAGACCCATTTACGAATTAGTATGAAATACTAATGCTGACATGGGGCAAAGACACCAATACATACTCTAAAATCTTTTCAAACATATGAATGACATATCTAGGACATGATTATCTAGACGCACATACATAATCCCAAGCTTTTCATTGACACATAAATATAAACTTATACTTTATAGTCAGCGCTAACATTTTTTTTATATTAAATGCACATATATGTTAATAACATATACTTTTAGTTATTTGAGATGCCTATATATCTGGTCATTTAAGTTCAATTTTACCAATTTTGCAACAACCAACGTTATTGGCCTTATCCCAACTTTTTCGGTTTAGTTTTTTGAATCCATCTATTTTAATTCCTATTAATACATAATGTCTTAGCATTATTTTGTGCCAGCATATGTTCACAACTTTAGGACTTTTTTTGCGACTTATTTTTCTTCCTAATCATTTGACAGGAATCTCTCCCACCCACCTAATTTGTTTAACTTTTTCCTTCTCTTGAAACTTATAGTCTTTAAGAGCATGCTTGGAGAATTGAACTCGGGGTGAAGATGAACAAAAGGGGTTCATCTATTTATAACATAAAAATTAATTCCCCATGGCACCCACTTAACTAGAAAAGGATGGTGTGCAAAATATGCTAAGATTTTAATTTGTGACACTAAAAAATGAACCCCCACAACACATGCTCAATGGATAGAATACGAGCAGTAATTTGAACCCAAAATACAAAGTCATGTGCATGTTCCAAGGACAACAAGTTCATGTGAACCGTTGTTACATCAGTCTCCTACTGATGCAATCAAAAATTTGGGAGAGGGATCCAAATTTTTTATCACAAAAAACAATGACTTCCTATATAAAAAAAATACTAAAATTGCTAAAGAAATCCACCAAATTCTAAAAAGACATAAAAATAAGAAATAAAGATACTTTTATAATATTAGAGAAAACTCTTACATTTCATGACACTTACAAACTTGACTCTTAAAATTAAACGACTCAAGCAAGACACCCTAAAGTTGCTTCACTTAGAGAAGAGGGATACAGGTGGGGTGGTCACCTGCGGAGAGACGAAAGAGATTAGAAGCCAAGACGAAGGTTGGAAAGAGCTCGCAAGATTTCCAGAGGAGGTGGAAGAAGGTGGACAAAGCTCTCAAGCTTTTCCAAGAAGAACCCGTAGGTTATGGCTTCCAAAAATCACATCATATCACTCTTCTTAAAACAACCCAAACATCTCATATATATAGGCAATAGAGGGGAACTAAACAGCCCAATAACAGCCATTAAAATCCAGCACAGGAAACAAGACAGCATTTTGGATTCCAGCACAGAAAAAGACAACAGCAGCTGGAGTAATAAAAGCCACGGTAATCAACATTAGAGAATTCCAAACGGTAGAGCCAATATCAAGAAAAAGCCACGGTATACCAAGGCACTAAGGCAGCATTTAAAAGGGAATAAAGGCCACGACAATCAGCACAGAGAAACCCCAAACGTCATAGCAGTTCTCAAGGGAAAGCCACGGTGCAGCATTTAAAAGGGAATAAAGGCCACGACAATCCAGCAATCAATTGAAGGAAAAAGGCAGCAGCT
>NW_021318619.1:697214-701797 GCF_001605985.2 Dendrobium catenatum | reverse complement strand
CGCCAGAAAATGAATCAAAAAATCCGCTAGAGAAACGTCAGAAAATCCGTCGGAAATATTTCGTCGGTAATCCGCCGGAATTTTTGACGATTTTTTTTTTGCCAAAAATTCTGTCGGAAATGAGTTGTTTTCCTGTAGTGTAGTGAATAAACAAGTTGTTTTACTAGCAGATCATGTCAAGAATAGTTATAAATATAGCACTACATTACTGCTAGCAATTGAGGGTTCTGGCATCCATGTGGCACTCTCCTTGGCTTAGTGGTGCTAAAACTTTGTGTCACTTCACTGTGCATACATAAACACTAGGCTTTACCACACTAACCCTTTTGATGATACAGTGCTATTAAATAGAGAATAGGCACCGCCATGTCCATATTGGGTGATCCGGTGGTGTCAATGATGTCACCTCGATTTTGTAGTGTATGAAGCCCCAATGTTGTGTCGTACTTCAAATTTTTGCACATTTCTTGAATTTTTGTGCACAATCACATCTAAAAAAAAAAAACCTATCAATTTAATATATAAAATGTAACATTATTTACAATAATTAATAACCATTATAGTTCTATCATGTAGAGAATTTAGCTTTAAGCGAACTTTATATTGTTACAAGAATTTGGAAATTGGCACCATGACTGACGCAAGTTGAGCTCAAAGATATTCATTATAAAAAAATGAGATATATATTTGAGGAGAAAGATGAGATCTTTGAGGTGTGGCATTAAAGAAGAAGAAGAAGAAGAACAACAACAATAACAACAACAAGCATGATCATGAACTTTTAAAATTAAATATAATTAAAAGAAAAGTTAGCAAATATTATACATTGGGTCATGCATAGGATCTGGCTGACCACCTTTCGAGTTGATACTTCCATCAAGAGATGGCAAACTATTTGGTAGATTTTTAAGCTATGGCAACAAAATAATAACCTTTACACATATACATAAATAATCGTGCTTTTTATAAATTTTCAAAGGAAATACACAAAATATTGTCTGGTATTTTTGTCTCTAATCTTGAATGAGTTATAAGAAACTAATTTTCTTCCCAAATGTAGTTGTAGGAATCAATAAGACAAGAGAAAATAAATAAATATAGAAAATCAAAATAAAAAAACATTATTCACTGTTCCTTAATTGTCCTAAGGATTATTTCATCTTTATAATCCCTTTAAGAATCTGCATGTGGCATATCATCTAGACTTTTAAATATTTAGCGAACAAAAAAATTTCAGTTCTAAATGCTTATTATATATATTATATAATATAATTATATATATATATATATATATATATATATATATATATATATATATATATATATTATATAATTACTGCACTACTAATAAATCATTTTTTTGAAACACTTGTTTCAATAATTACAGTGGTTTAAAATTAATAAATGTAAATACAAATGATTTCTATAGATGCAAATATGATGTATTTATATTTGAAAGGCTTTAGAAAAAATTTTAATATACAAAAGAAACGTTTTTAGATTCAAAGAATATTTTAATTAAAGATAAAAATATAAAACTCAAATAGCATCAGCAAAACTTAAATTCATTTATTTAAATAGAATTTAGTGCACCTTATATTTGCAGATGCATTCATTGATGTATTATTTTCATTGATAGTTAATTTTTTCTTTTTTGCTTTAATGAAAATTTTTTAATGATTATTAGAATGATATTCAATGTTGTCTAAATGTTGGAAATGTTTCTAATATTTATAGTAAAAATTTATTACTATATTATCAAATTATAAGAATAATTTTATTTATTGTAGATTTCTACATTTCTCCTTTTATTACCTGTATTATATGTACACTCTTTATCAACAATATCATTCACTGAATAAACAAAAAGGCTATTATAGGTTTTTTGGCATGATTAAACATAACTCCCAGGTTTAGAGGAAGTTCAATAGCTTACTTCTTTTATAAATCATGGCTCTTATAGATCAATCTTCTTACCATGATTATCTTTGTTCTATAGATTTAATGGCTTTTCGACATCGCTCTCAATCATTTTAGTCCCAAAACTTTATTATCTTGTCGCTTCCATATGCATGCACTTTCTTAGTTTCGTTATTTATCATCCTAAACGAATTTTGTATAACCTTTGATGAGTATATTCTCTCCTCTATTTTTAATTTTTTGTTCAATTTTTAGCTTGCATCCTAACAATTTGCTGGGTAAGCATTTGTTAGTACAATATTAATTAATTTATTATTATCATTATTACTATTATCAAATATATATATATATTATAATATATATATATTATATATATATATATATATATAAACACACAACATCGCCTCTTGTATCCATCAAATCGACGTGACCCTTTCGTTAGCTTCTCCTAATTGGCAAACTAAACACCATCTTTACAACTCTTAAAATGGGAAGAAAAATTATACGTGAGGAGTTTGGAAGTCTATATTTTTTAGGGAACAAGTAATATACAGTGTTTTACAAATTCTGTTAGTTATTATGTATTTGTTATGTACCCTTAAAAAATTCAGATACATCTTACGTTCGGACTGTACATGCAATAATCTCTCCTAAAATGGACTTTTAGTTCAAGCCACCGCAGAGCCCGTGAGAGAGCTGAGGTGGAAGTCAGGAACTTCAAAAAGGTGGGGAAGAGGTCCGTAGGGATTATGTCCTGAAAGTATATTAATTTTAGTCTACCTACTTTCTCAACCCCCCTCACTTATCCAATACCAGTAGGCTACCATTAGCTTTAGGAATCTCGCACGATAGCTTTTTTTAATCTTTAAAAATTGTGGGGAAATGATTTTGTGAATAGAAGCAATGGAGTTTCTTCTTTTTACTTTTTGTATTCATAACTCTCTCTCTCTCTTCTCCACCTTTTCTTATCCCCTTTTGCTATCGGCTTCGCTTCTACTGAAGGATTATATCATCTTTCTCTACATTCACATTTTTATTACTTCTTCGACAATGGATTTGGGTTCAAGGGATACTTTTCTGAGTAAACTGGTGGTTTTGATGGTTCAAAGGAATCCATGGAGATATCTTATAATTGGACATGATGATTCTGGCTCAAGTATCATTCACTTCAAATTCTGGCACATAATCTTTACAGGAAATCATAGGAAATTGTCATTTTTCTACTCAAATAGAAGATTTCTCCAAGCTTCCTTCAAACAATCACAATGAGACATGTATCCTTTGAACCCACATTCATTGTGGAAAAAGGAATAACAACTATATTGAAGAGAAGATGGTGTAATGCTACTTTGCAATATTAGTACCCAGGAAAACCTCACCTGAAGTGGCCAGAAAATGCAAGAAGAAAAAAGTGAAGAAGAGAGTGATAGAATACATGTATTATATCAAATAAAAAATTAGGCCAGCAGAGGAGAAGCTGAAGGCTGTATAACATATAAGAAAGGAAAATACAATTAAGAATTGTATTCAAAGATATAGTGTATATACGCAATGGTCAAACTATAGCTACATATATATTAGATAAAGTAGGAAGATGAGATTACATAAATGCCAATGAGGTTGCTTAAAAGTAATGATAGAGATTTAATCATGGTAAAAAACTGATCATGTTATTCCTAAACTTTTGTAGGAATTGATAGCTGTGTAGAATAATGGAGATAAGAACTTCATGTTCCATATATGGTAAAGTAGCTCTAATACCACCGTTCAAGTTGAGATGTCTAAGATCGTAAACTTGTTTCTGAGAACAACGAACATAGAGTTTGATAAAACTTGGTAAAAATATGATCTGGTCAGTTGAGGAGATGTGCTACACAAAAATAATTTATGGTGTATGTGATAATATGGTGGTCTATGATCTATATGCTTTTAGAGCATAAAAAATAAGATTGTTGGTAATAGAGAGAGTAGTTATATCGTCACAAAAGAGAGGGGTGGTATCCAAAGTAATCAAAAAATCATAGCAAAGATAATTATAGCCCAAATGACTTCATTAGTAGTTGCAACAAGTAATCGGTATTGCAACCTCATGTTAGAAGAGCGGGCAATTGTAGTTTTTTTTTTTTTTACACTCTAATTGATGATATTTCGACCAAGGAACACACAAAACCTGTAGTTAGATTGCAGTCGGCAAGTCACCAGCCTAATCACAATCTTAAAAAGGGCTGAAGTTGAAGAGGTTCTCAATTGAAGCAAAGGTTCATTAAGATGATGTTCCTTATTAAGTACGTTAGGATGTGTTTGAGTAAATGATAATGAAAGTGATAGTCAAGTGGTGTATGCAATGTGCTAAAAGACTTTAATAACTGCAAAAGTCCTATCGAGCATATGGGTAGGTTAAAGTAAGTTACTATAATGAACCAACCAACTGCCAAAGCGGGGGGATGGTTGTTACTGTTTGATTGTTGAAGGCAATTTGGATGGAAGCAAGTTCAAGATTTTCTTACAGTTTGTCATCCTAGCTTTGTGTACAATATCCATTATGTAGGAATGTTAAGTGAGATTATATGAATTATTATTATTATTAATGCCAAGAAATCTGGAACAATTATCGAGGTTTCGCATGCATAGGGTGAGTTATTGTAGTAGATCTAGGATGAAGC
>NW_021318619.1:692673-697114 GCF_001605985.2 Dendrobium catenatum | reverse complement strand
TAGCACAGAGGTCATTATTGCCCAGCTTTCTAAATTTCAAAAACTCGTTAGTAGGAATGGCAAACCTAATTAATCTCTACCAAAAGAGCTCAACTCTTGGTTTTAGCTTCAGCTTCCGAAGCTAGTTATCAAACCCCGAGTTATCAAAAGATTTACAACTTTTGATAGTTTTTGCATAAGCTAAAGAAGTAATTGATTTCCCATAATGTTGATAAAAAGCTCCTTTGATCTTCATCACCCTATTGTATAATACATTGTTGAACAATTAGATTAACCAAATCCATATTGAAATAACGGTTGAGTTCCAATAAGTTCCAATTGCCATCTTCGTGAATGAAGTTCTATAATTTCAGGTTTTCAAGACCAATGCAATCGGCAAGCATAGGCCATTTGTTGAAGCATTTATCAAGTAATAAAATGTCACTCATGACACTAATATTAGCTCCATTCGTAATTTTCCACTTAACAATAGATTTAAGAAAATCCACGCCATCAGAAATGATGTACCGAGCATAAGATTGACCTTGCTTGAACTTGCAGTCTCCAAATGGCATAACCATTCCTGGCAGCCAGACATCTATAAAGTAATGAGGAGGGATTCTGAAGCAGCCTCCAGGCTAGCCGAGCTCCGAGGGGACCAACTTTTTCAACAGTTGAATACGTACCCAATCCACCACTATCTCTTGGTAAGCATAAATCTTCCCAAGCAATGTAACGAAGACCTTTATTGCCAAAATTCTGATGCCAGATAAACTCTTTACAAATTCGATCTAACTCATAGAGAATCCTCTTAGGGATCAGTGAATGTGCTGAAATGAATGTTGGCAGAGAAAGCAATGAAGTCTTAGCAAGTATCAATCTGCCCGCAAGTGATAAGAATCCAGTACCCCAAGCATTGAGCTTCTCCAAGGCGTGATCAATCACAAATTGAAATTCATTCTTAACCAACCTCCTCAATGCAATTTTGGTGCCCAAATAATGAAACTCATTGACAATTTTGAAGCCATATTTAGTTCCAATTCTCCGTTTAGTAGAAGGTCTAACAGATTTACCAAAGATAATTTGAGACTTGGCCTGATTTAAATATTGCCCTGTTCATCCGCAATAATCCCTAATTAAATTCATCATTCTACGAAGTTGAGAGGAGGAAGCTGATCCAAACAGTAACACATCATCAGCATAGAGTAAGTGAGTAATTCTAGGAGCTCTAGAAGAAGTTTGGATTCCTAATTGATGCCCTCTTTGCTTAATGACGTTGGAAAGATGTTGTGAGCACAAAATAAAAAAGTATGGCGACATAGGACGACCTTGCCTAAAGCCACTCTTGGCTTCAATCCATCTAGAACCTTTTCCATTTAGCAGTACAGAGAATCGCATATTGGTGACACATTACAAAATTAGGAATGAGAACTTCTCAGGGAACCCAAACCAAGTAAGAACATGTTCCAATGTCTCTCAGCACATGCTATCAAAGGCTTGGGCCATGTCAAGCTTGACAGCCATAAGACCCTTTTTATTTTTTGAAAGTATGAATTTGTTAAAGATTTCTAAAGTAAGGAGGCAATGATCAGACATAGATCTACCTGGAACGTATTCTACTTGCTCCTCGGAGATAAGCTTTGGAATAGAACTCTTAAGTCTATTAACAAGCATAGTAGTTGCCATTTTGTAAATAGTTTGACAAAGACTAATTGGACGAAAATTTGAAGGAGTTACTGGAGTGTTGATCTTAGGGATGAGAACAATTAAGGTATCTTTCCAATTGCCATTCATACGTCCAATAGTAAAAAAAATTTTGATGGCATTCCAAGTAGCATCTTTGACTATGTCCCGATAGAATTTGAAGAATGAAGATGTAGAACCATCTAAGCTCAGAGATTTGTTAGACCCTTGCTGGAAGACAGCAACATAAAATTCTAATTCGGTAAATTCTGCATCAAGTAATGTTGTGTCAGCTGCATTAAGCAACTGATTTTGATCAACAGAAGGCCAATTCAGTTTATTGCAATTACAGAATTTTCATTTGTCTTCAAAAAACTTTAAGAAAACTGACTCAATTTTGTCAGTTTCATCTACAACTTTATCATTCTCATCCTTGATCTGTTTAATCAATTTGTCGTTCTTCCTAGCCGTAGCATAGGCATGATAAAACCTTGAGTTGATGTCCCCCTCTTCATTCCAGTTCGCCTTAGCACGTTGATTCCACCACATTGATAGTCTAAGTAAGGTAGCATTGAGTTCCCTTACCTTACTTCACAGTAGATTAAGATCAGTATCACTGAGACCACCATCTGCTTCTTCTTGCAATTGTAATTTAAGAATGTCATTCTTCAGCTCCTCCTTTAGTAAAATTAGATTTTTGCATTTATTCTTCTGCCAGAAAAAAAGTGCTTTCAATGTTCTGTTGATCTTTTTGTTAAGCCTCATCACCGTAATCATGCTTAATCCAGGCATTAGCTACAATTCTCCATGTAGCTGAATAGGATTTCTAGGTATCCTCAAATCTGAAGACTTTGGATTGAGAATGCCTAGAATCGTCAAGCTTAAAAGCAATAGGACAATGGTCAGAGGCAATCCTAGCAAGGTGCCTAACTAAAGCTGACGGGACAAGCTGAAGAGCCGAAGAATTCAGCAAGCAGTGATCTAAACGTTCCCAAATTCTATCGTTTCCTTGTTTATTGTTGCACCAAGTATATTTAGGACCAATTACTCCTAAATCATGAAGATCTTGGTTAGCCATAAATAACCTCATTTCCTTAGATCCTTTGGTCAAATGAAACCGCTTGCCACCTCTCTTATCATCTTTGGAAAGAACACAATTAAAGTTTCCTCCCACGATTGTAGGAACATCGTCCTTCACAAGATTATCTAGGCGGCTCCAAAGCTCTATCCTGATTCGAAGTTCCTTATGACCATAGATCATGGCCACATTCCAAAGACCTTTATTGGGAGTTATCAAAGTTCCAAAAACAAATTGAGGGGAATGATCAATCACGGTGAAGGTTGCCAAATTGCAATTCCACATTACCAAAATTTTTCCAGCAGTGCCTGCTGCAGGCTGATGAAAATAATCCCAACTGCTACCAATAATTCTATTAACATCAATCTTATTGATAGAGGCCAACTTAGTCTCAGCAAGGCCCACAAAAAAATAGAGTTATCTTTGACAACTTCCTTGAGGTAGAGGGAAGTCACCTTCTTCTTGACCCCTCTACAATTCCAGAAAACTAACGAAGACATTAATTAACTGAAGGGGAGAATTCTCCGCCTTTTTTTTTTGCCTTTACCTTCAACTTTCCTTTTTTTGGACAACAGTTCAATTGGACCCAAAAATTTTAATTGAGGCTTTGATTTAAGCTTGGCAGAACTTAAATCAGTTGTACCTGCCAATGGTAAATCATTAGGAAAATTTTATATAACAAGATGATTACCACCATAACAGTCTTGTTTGTAACCAGCACAAGCAGTAAAATCATCGTGAATGGCATCAGTAGAGATTTCAATTGATTTTCCATTAACCAGTGAAGGATCAGTAGGATCAGAAGTGTTGGAGTCAGTAACTAAAATTTTGGGAGGAACATAAGAACATACATTGGCAGTTGGACACTTCTCAGTAGTTATTTCCTCAGTTATAGTAGCACTAACCTTAGAGGAGGTGAAAAGCATCATAGATCCAGTGGTGATTCCAGGTGAAATACCATCTTTAAACTGATTAAAGGCATTATCAAGAATTTCAAAACTATTGGACAAGATAATTTCTGCATCTCGAAAAAACTTCATATGTTGAATGTTGTTTAAAGATTTATCCTAAACCAAAGTAACATCATTTGATTTCTAAGTAGAACTATCTGGAATGTTACCACTAACAGTAAAATGAGTTTCTGGCTCTTTGATTTCCTTCTTCCAGGAATCCAATTGACTCCTAGTTTACTTTTGTCTCTTTTTAAATTTTACATGCATCCAAGGCCCATAATTATCATGGTGTTCTGGAGCATCATGAATATCTCTGTCATTCAATTCACAACTAGGATCATTAGGCTTGGCCTTCCGTAGTTCTGGACAAGTCGGTTTCAGGTGCCCAATTTTAGCAAAGTTAAAGCAGAATGAAGATAATTTCTCGTATTCTACTTTCTGAAAGAATCTACCTCCCAAACCATCAACCCAGACACCCGAATGAAGCTTAGATTCTAGATTAATACAAACAAAAATACACGCAAATTCCTTCCTGCTCCAGCTAAACGTATTACCGTCAAAGTACATGGGTGTTCCAATTCTTGATGCAATCATAGCAATGTTGATCTCGTCCCAACAATGCAAGGGTAGTTGTGGGAAACAAATCCAAAATGGTGCAGTTAAACATTTTAAAGATGAAGGAGAAAAGGAAGGTGATCATTTGTCCAATCCGACAATATGACCACCAATGTACCATGGCCCTCCACTA
>NW_021318619.1:663669-692573 GCF_001605985.2 Dendrobium catenatum | reverse complement strand
CTTTTAATTATATTTAATTTTAAAAGTTCATGGTCATGCTTCTTGTTGTTGTTGTTCTTCTTCTTCTTCTTTAATGCCACACCTCAAAGATCTCATCTTTCTCCTCAAATATCTCATTTTTTTATAATGAATATCTTTGAGCTCAACTTGCCTCAATCATGGTGCAAATTTCCAAATTCTTGTAATAATATAAAGTTTGCTTAAAGCTAAATTCTCTACATGATAGAACTATAATGGTTATTAATTATTGTAAATAATGTTATATTTTATATATTAAATTGACAGGTATTCTTTATTTAGTTGTGTTTGTGCACAAAAATGCAAGAAATGTGCAAAAATTTGAAGTACTGCACAAAATTGGGGTGTCATACAATACAAAATTGAGGTGACATCGTTGACACCGCCGGATCACCCAATATGGACACGGCGGTGCCTATTCTCTATTTAATAGCACCGTAGCATCAAATGGGTTAGTGTGGTAAAGCCTAGTGTTTATGTATGCACAGTGCTGTGACACAAAATTTTAGCACCACTAAACCAAGGAAAGGGCCACATGGATGCCAGAATGCTCCATTGCTAGCAGTAATGTAGTGTTATAATTATAACTATTCTTGACATGATATGCTAGTAAAACAACTTATTTATTCACTACACTACTGGAAAATAACTCATTTCTAACAGAATTTTCGGCGAAAAAAAATTCGTCACAAATTCTGGCGACTTTTTCGTCAGATTACTGATGAAATATTCGCGGGTCAGCAGGCCAGCTCACGTGGGTCTGGTTGAGCTCGCAAGTGGAGCCGGGCATAGTGGCTCACATGGGCTATGTTAGGGCTAATGCAACCGTGATTGCGGTGGGGGAATGCTTATTGCAGCCGCTTCTCCATTTGTTAAACTTTATTTTTCTTTTTTATTTCCAGCGCAAAATAATTTGCCGGAAATGGTACCGACGGAATGGTTCCGTCGGAACCTATTTTGAGCCGGTTTAATTTTTCCGACGCACGTGTTACCGATGAAAAAAAAAATCTGACTGAAATCCATCGGAAATACTAATTTCCGACAGATTTTGGGCATTTTCTGACTAATTTTGTCCGCCGGTAATACATGATTTTCCTATAGTGCTAAAAAGTAGGTCCATGTCAGCAAGCACCATAGTGGAGAATGTCCTTTGGCGCTGTGGCATTACTTCATTTTATGGGTGTCACGGTGCAAGTTTCTTGAGGGCCACAGTGCCAAAATTCATTTCTATACTATTTCTATAAATAGTCCATTTCTAATATTAGTAGAAGCATTTATTCACTTAGTTCATTTCATTCTTCAAAGTGCTTCTCTGTAATTTTCTTAGGAGTGACAACTAAGGGAATTCAGAGAGCACAATATCTACTTCAAAAGAGAGTTTGGTCAATGTTTGCGGAAAAAAAATTTATAAGTTCAAAGTGCATCGGGGAGATCATTGAACCCATCTGGTGATAACTTTTCTTCTATAATCTCTTTCTTTTGTGTTATTACTGAAAATGAGTTTGTTTCACTTGTTTTACTTGTATGGCTAAATTCTTTAGTTTTTGATTGATGGTGTAAATAGAATATGGATGACTAATGAATTCTCTGCAGCAATAATTTAATTGTATTTTTAATATATCACGTCTTCATTTAACGCACATAGTGATCATATGTATAGTTAGTATCATGTGTAATGTGGAGTTTATGAATAAAAAAGCTGGCATAATAAGGTATATTTGATTGGTATATGCAAGCATAGGCATAGTGCTTGACCTATACGAAATTTATAGAGATAAATTGTAATGAAGGGGTTTTAACAGTACATGATTAACTTACTCTTCTAAGATTTGATAGGGTGAGACACTATGGGAATTTAGAATGGTATTGAGGTTGGAAAGGTTTATATGTCCTTTATCTTCATGCTTGAATAAGCAATCAATAATGCATATGCTATGAATAACATCAATTTAAAAGAGAATCATTAGGAAACATATTATATTTATATTCCATCATTCCCAAACATTTTATCCAAATAGTGTTTCAATTAAAATTATTATTGTATTTTAACTAAGTGATTGAATCTCCACCAAAACTTATTTTTATTGAGTAGAATAATTAATGTTATTGTAGTAGAAAATACTAGTATTTGCAAGTAAATATTATTCCTTGTGGGATCGATATTCTACTCCATCACTATATTACTTGATTTGGGATGCATACTTGTATATATTAAGTGAAATTTTTTAATAATTTTTATAGCAAAGAAACCTATGCATTGTTTAGGATTGATAGAGTCCTTAATCATTTTCATAATTCCTTAGGTGACTCTACTACCCCCATCAAATTTTTGGCGCCTTTATTAGAAAAGATTTATTTTATTTATAATTTTACTATATTTTTAAATCAATAGCATAATAAGTCCTAATATATTCTTTTAATTTATTTTACTGATTGCATAATTGTGGTTGCATGCTTAGAAGCCATAGAAGGGAAATATATAAAAAATCGAGAGAACCCTTTCTAAAATTAGAACCAACAAAATGATTTTGAAATGGCTGACCCTAATAAAGACATAAATTATTCTAGAACTCTTAAAGATTTTGCAAACCCTATGGTAGTTGGAATTCATTAAAGCATAAATAGACCTTCCATGCTAGCTAATAGTTTTGGATTAAAATGTTCAATCATTTTGATTGTGTAGAGTTCTCAATTTGGGAGAACTCCAATTGATGATCCTAACATATATTTAACAAATTTATTAAAGATTTGTGTAATATTTAAGTATAATATTATTAGTCATGATGTTATTAGACTTAGATTGTTTCCATTTTTAAGAGACAAGGACAAACTCTGGTTAAATTATTTACCGCCAAAATCTATTAATACATGGAATGAGTTGGCCCACAAATTTTTTGGGAAGTATTTCTCTCCTTTTAAGAGTTCCAAACTTTGAAATAATATTACTTCTTTTACTCGGTTAGAGGGAGAATCTATTTATGAGAGTTGGGAGAGAATTAAGGAGATGCTTAGAAAGTGTCTTCACCATACCATACTTGATCAGTTGATAATTTAAAATTTTTAAAAGGATTGGTAGGATTCATTATATCCATAATTGAGGTTGTAGTTAGAGATTTTCTTGTGTCAAAACCTTTTGAGGATGCTTATGAATTAATTGAAGAAATGATAAAAAAAAATTTTAGTGCCTTATTGATAGGTTGAATCCTAAGAGAGTGGTAGGAGTCTATGAAAATCATTCTTTATTCATTTTGACTGCACAAGTTGCATTAATATCAAAGAGGTTGAGCACTTTAGGCCTAATTTCAGATTCATCTTTGCATTTGGAAGATAGAAGCTCAATGGATGAGAATGATATCCAAGGGATTAAAAATATAAATTTGATTGAAAGACAAAATAATCTCTATTCAAATACATCTAACCCAAGTTAGAGAAATCATCCCAATTTTAGTTGGTAAAATAATAATGTTAGAAATCAATAGAATGTTGGTCAAAATAATTAAGGAGCAAATTCAAATAATTAAAATTATGATAATAACAATACCAAACCAGCTTATACTTCTAGATTTAATCAAGGTAATTAGTATGGAACCAGAACCACACTACTAGAAGATGTGGTCTTGTTTGGGAACTCAATTATAAAACCAAGTTGCTTCAATTAAAAATATATAAACTTAATTAAGTCAGCTTACAATTTCTATGAGTAACAAGCCCATAAGATCTTTACTTAGTAACACTGAAGTTAATCCTATGAAGAAGGAAAGAGATATTAATGGGACCCAATTAAAGAGTAGCAAACATTCGCCTTAGCCAAATGGAAAATCAAATCAAGTATGGATAAAGACTATAAACTTAACGCTTCTTGGGAGGCAAACCAACCTTAGGTCTAGTCAATTATCCAGTATGGCTGAAGACTCTAAACTTAGCTCTTATAGGAGGTAGCCCTTGTATGTGTTATGTTGGTACTCATTATGTTATGAATGTTAGGTCATATTTGTGTCCAACATATATTTTATGCACCTTTTATAATTCTTATAAAAGCATATTTCTGTAGTGTTTTTTTATGTGTTTATTTACATGTTAAAAAATTCCCTTCATGCTTAAATTGTTATTGTCCTCCAATTACTTTTATATTTTGATTTTTTTATTTAACCCTTATAAAAATAATAGATAAAAATAAAATAAAATTAGGGTAACAATAAAACCCAAGATCCTAGTTTGAAAGAACTTTATTTATACTTCATAGGTTGGAAAAACTTATACTTAACTCATTTATTCATTTAAGTTATTATCCTAATTTGAATTTATAAGCTATACCTTTATGAAATTAACTTTAGAAATTGAAAGATGAGTAATTAGTATTAAAAATTAGATATGAGTAAATTAAAAATGGAAATCATAGCTAACTTGAAGATGGAATTAGTAATCTCATCAAGTCCTTACAATAAAATCATTAAGATTATATGAAGGTCTAAAATAGAAGCTAATATTCAAAATTATTAATTATGAAATCCATAAAAGAAAAAGAAAAAGAATTATAAAATAATTCTCAAAAGAAAAGAGAAAGAAAAAGATGAGTACATTCAAAAATTAGTATCAGTGAAAGCTTATGATTGGAAATACAATCTTATACATAAATGAAAAAGGATAAGTTGGGAGAGTTAATACAAGGCATACTGAAGTAGTGAAAGTATAATTTTAATTGCCATAATATCTAATCATTAAAACTTAATTATTCACTTCAATAATTAAAAGTTAAAGATTAAATGTATAACTTATAATTTCAAATTAAGTTGTAACTAGAATGATTAGTTAGTCTAACTATTAGTATTTTTTAAAACTAGAAGTATAGCCTTGTTCATTTTTACTAATTCTAGATAGTATTGTATTACATCCATTCCACCGAGCGGATTCTAGAGAGAGAAGCTCCCACGTCAGATTCTACAGAGAGAAAGTTTGAATCTTTATTTTTTCACAGGTTTCATGCCTCCGACCATGGCGGCTTCAGCAGTCCACCGTCGGATCCACCGGATCTCCATCCTCTAGCGTATCATCAGATATCTTCTGATAGATCATGCTCTCCTTCTTCCTTGCATTATTTAATTCCCCGTAAAGAAGATCATTCGACTTCAAGATTGGATTTAAAACCTTTGACTATAAGAGAAGGCTCTGATTCTCTCACTCATTAGATTAAACCTATTCCTACTTCTGAAGGAAAGGGTAAGGATTTGATTGATTCTTCGGCCTCTGTCTTTGGTAGTTTGGATCAAAGTTTCCCTAGTGTTGTCACTGTTTTGCTTGGGTTAACCTTTGGTTCTTTGGAACATGATGTTATTGATTCTTCACATTCGTTAGCTAAAGATAATAAGAAGTTTGGCAACACCGATGAATCTAACAATCCTTCTTGCTCTTTTGTTGATCCTAATAATACTGTTTTATCGGGTGCCAAAATAGTTGATGTGTTTAGCAACCAGAAGGATTCCTTTCTCAATGCCTGGAAAAAACCTCATCATATCAAAATTAATTTTATGTGAATTCCAGCGTTATGTCCTCTGACGGAGTGGCAGTTAAGCTGAACACCGATTTAAGAAAGCAATAACTCTCAAATCCTCTCCAACTCTATTGTGCTGAAGGTCTTGGGTAAGAGTATCCCTTTTTCAATTTGCAGCACTGAGTTATGCAAGCAATGAAATAGATTCGGTAATTTTCAGCTAACCTATTTGGGACTGAATTGGATTCTTTACTCGTTTAAGTCTTCCAAAACTATGGAGGAATTCCTTTGTGGAGGGCCATGATACATTGGTGGTCATATTGTCGGATTGGACAAATGGTGGCCTTCCTTTTCTCCTTCAACCTTAAAAGGTTTAACTGCACCAGTTTGGATTCATTTCCCACAACTGCCCTTGCATTGTTGGGATGAGATCAACATTGCTATGATTGCATCAAGAATTGGAACACCCATGTACTTCGACGGTAATTCCTTTAGCTGGAGAAAGAAGGAATTTGCGTGTATCTGTGTTCGCATTAATCTTGAATCCAAGCTTCCTTCGGGTGTCTGGGTTGATGGTTTGGGAGGTAGATTCTTCCAGAAAGTAGAATATGAGAAATTATCTTCATTCTGCTTTAACTATGCTAAAATCAGGCACCTGAAACAGGCTTGTCCAGAACTACGGAAGGCCAAGCCTAATGATCCCAGTCGTGAATTGAATGACAGAGATATTCATGATTCTCCGCAACACCATGACAATTACGGGTCTTGGATGCATATAAAATTCAAAAAGAGACCAAAGCAAACTAGGAGTCAATTGGATTCCTGGAAGAAGGAAATCAAAGAGCCATAAACTCATTTTACTGTTAGTGGTAACATTCTAGATAGTTCTACTTAGAAATCGAATGATGTTACTTTGGTTGAGGATAAATCTTTAAACAACATTCAACATATGAAGGTTATTCGAGATGAAGAAATTATCTTGTCCAATAGCTTTGAAATTCTTGATAATGCCTCTAATCAGTTGAAAGATGGTATTTCACCTGGAATCTCCACTGGATCTGTGATACTTATCACCTCCCATAAGGTTAGTGCTACTATACCTGAGGAAACAACTACTGAGAAGTGTCCAACTGCCAATGTATGTTCTTATGTTCCTCCCAAAATTTTAGTTACTGACTCCAACACTTTTGATCCTACTTATCCTTCACTGGTTAATGGAAAATCAATTGAAATCTCTACTAATGCCATTCACAATGATTGTACTGCTTGTGCTGGTGACAAACAAGACTGTTCTGGTGGTAATCATCTTGTTATATCAAATTTTCCTACTGATTTACCATTGGCTAGTACAACTGATTTAAGTTCTGCCAAGCTTAAATCAAAGCCTCAATTAAATTTTTTTTGTCCAATTGAACCGTTGTCCAGAAAAAGGAAAGTTGAAGGTAAAGGAAAAAAAAAAGGCAGGGAATTCTCCCCTTCAGTTAATTAATGTCTTCGTTAGTTTTCTAGAATTGTAGAGGGGTCAAGAAGAAGGAGACCTCCCTCTACCTCAAGGAAGTAGTTAAATATAACTCTATTTTTTTGTGGGCCTTGCTGAGACTATGTTGGCCTTTATCAATAAGATTGATGTCAATAGAATTATTGGCAGCAATTGGGATTATTTTTATCAGCCTGTGGCAGGCACTGCTGGAGGAATTTTGATAATGTGGAATTGCAATTTGGCAAGCTTCACCGTGATTGATCATTCCCATCAATTTGTTTTTGGAACTTTGATCACTCCCAATAAAGGTCTTTGGAATGTGGCCATGGTCTATGGCCATAAGGAACTTCAAATCATGAGAGAGCTTTGGAGCCGCCTTGATAATCTTGTGAAGGACGATGTTCCTACAATCGTGGGAGGAGGCTTTAATTATCTTCTTTCCAAAGATGATAAGAGAGGTGGCAAGCGGTTTCATTTGACCAAAGGATCTAAGGAGATGAGGTTATTTATGGCTAACCAAGATCTTCATGATTTTGGAGTAATTGGTCCTAAATATACTTGGTGCAATAGCAAACAAGGAAACAGTAGAATTTGAGAATGTTTAGATCGCTGCTTGCTGAATTCTTCGGCTCTTCAGCTTGTCCCGTCAGTTTTGGTTAGGCACCTTGCTAGGATTGCCTCTGACAATTGTCCTATTGCTTTTAAGCTTGACGATTCTAGGCATTCTCAATCCAAAGTCTTCAAATTTGAGGATACCTGGAAATCTTGTTCAGCTACGTGGAGAATTGTAGCTAATGCATGGAATAAGCATGATTACGGTGATGAGGATGAAGTTCTTAACAGAAATATCAAGAGAACATTGAAAGCACTTTTTTCTGGCAAAAGAATAAATGCAAAAATCTGATTTTACTGAAGGAGGATCTGAAGAATGACGTTCTTAAATTACAATTGCAAGAAGAAGAAGATGGTGGTCTCAGTGATACTAATATTAAACTGCTGCGAAGTAAGGTAAGGGAACTCAATGTTACCTTACTTAGACTATCAATGTGGTGGAATCAACGTGCTAAGGCGAACTGGAATGAAGAGGGGGACACCAACTCAAGGTTTTATCATGCCTATGCTACGGCTAGGAAGAACTGCAAATTGATTAGACAAATCAAGGATGAGAATGATAAAGTTGCAGATGAAACTGACAAAATTGAGTCAATTTTATTAAAGTTTTTTGAAGACAAATGGAAATTCCGTAATTGTAATAAACTGAATTGGCCTTCTGTTGATCAAAATCAGTTGCTTAATGCAGCTGACAGGTATTACTTGATGCAGAATTTACCGAATTAGAATTTTCTGATGCTTTCTTCCAGCAAGGGTCTAACAAATCTCCGGGCTTAGATGGTTCTACATCTTCATTCTTCAAATTCTATTGGGACATAGTCAAAGATGCTACTTGGAATGCTATCAAAAAGTTTTTCATTATTGGACATATGAATGGCAATTGGAAAGATACCTTGATTGTTCTCATCCCTAAGATCAACACTCCAATAATTCCTTCCAATTTTCGTCCAATTAGTCTTTGTCAAACTATTTACAAAATTGCAACTACTACGCTTGTTAACAGACTTAAGAGTTGTATTCCAAAGCTTATCTCAGAGGAGCAAGCATCATACGTTCCAAGTAGATCTATGTCTGATCATTTCCTCCTTGCTTTAGAAATCTTTAACAAATTCAGAATTTCAAAAATTAAAAAGGGTCTTATGGCTCTCAAGCTTGACATGGCCCAAGCCTTTGATAGCATGTGCTGGGAGACATTGAAACATGTTCTTGCTTGGTTTGGGTTCCCCGAGAAGTTCTCATTCCTAATTTTGGAATGTGTCACCAATGTGCGATTCTCTATACTACTGAATGGAAAAGGTTCTAGATGGATTGAAGCTAAGAGTGGCTTTAGGCAAGGCTGTCCTATGTCGACATACCTTTTTATCTTGTGCTCACAGCTTCTTTCCAATGTCATTAAGCTAAGAGGGCATCAATTAGGCATCCAAACTTCTTCTAGAGCTCCTAGAATTACTCACTTACTCTATGCTGACGATTTGTTACTGTTTGGATCAGCTTCCTCCTCTCAACTTCGTGGAATGATGAATTTAATTAGGGATTATTGCGGATGGACAGGGCAATGTTTAAATTAGGCCAAGTCTAAAATTATCTTTGGTAAATCTGTTAGACCTTCTACTAAATGGAGAATTGGAACTAAATATGGCTTCAAAATTGTCAATGAGTTTCAATATTTGGGCACCAAAATTGCATTGAGGAGGTTGGTTAAGAACGGCTTTCAATTCGTGATTGATCACGCCTTGGAGAAGCTCAATGCTTGGGGTACTAGATTCTTATCACTTGCGGGCAGATTGATACTTGCTAAGACTTCATTGCTTTCTCTGCCAACGTTTATTTCAGCTCATTCATTGATCCCTAAGAGGATTCTTTACGAGTTTGATCGAATTTGTAGAGACTTTATCTGGCATCATAATTTTGGCAATAAAGGTCTTCATTACATTGCTTGTGAAGATTTATGCTTACCAAGAGATAGTGGTGGATTGGGTATGTATTCAACAGTCAAAAGAGTTGGTCCCCTTGAAGCTCGGCTAGCCAAGAGGCTGCTCCAGAATCCCTCCTCATTACTTTATAGATGTCTGGCTGCCAGGAATGGTTCTGCCATTTGGAGAGGCAAGTTCAAGCAAGGTCAATCTTCTCCTCGATACATCATTTCTGATGGTGTGGCTTTTCTTAAACCTATTGTTAAGTGGAAATTATGAATGGAGCTAATATTAGTGTCATGAGTGACATTTGGTTACTTGATAGATGCTTCAACAAATGGCCTATGCCGGCCCATTGCATTGGTCTTGAAAACATGAAGTTATAGAACTTCATTCATGAAGATGGCAACTAGAACTTACTGGAACTCAATCTTTATTTTAACATGGATTTGGTTAATCTAATTGTTCAACAATGCGTTATACAAGAGGGTGATGAAGATCAAATGGAGCTTCTTTATCAACATTCTGGGAAATCAATTACTTCTTTAGCTTATGCAGAAACTATCAAAAGTTGTAAATCTTTTGATAACTGGCTTTAGAAGCTGAAGCTAAAACCAAGAGTTGAGCTCATTTGGTGGAGATTAAGTAGGTTTTCCATTCCTACTAATGAGTTTTTGAAATTTAGAAAGCTGGGCAATAATGACCTCTGTGCTAGTGGTTGTCTAGTTGTTGAGAATTGTGCTCATGTTATAGTGCATTGCAAGTCCCTCATTGAGATTATAGGTATGTTGAGAACTTGGGGTTTTAACATTCCCTTGTACAGTTCTCTTACGGAATGTCTTCAACAGCTCAGACTTCTTTCTATTGCTAAGTTGGACATTGTCAAGATCTATTTCACTGCTATTTTTTCTCCTGGAAATGTAGAAATGATGTGAAGCACGGTAATCCCATACTTCCAATTTCAGTAATTGCTGCCAACATTTTAGTCATTGCTACCAATAAGTATTCAATGCTAGTTAATTGGAATGCTATTCTCCTTAGGGAGTCCAAAACTTCATGGCATCCCCCACCACTGGGTTAGATAAAAATCAACGTTGATGCATCATTATTGGATTCTAATTCAGCGAGCATTGGGGGTGTGGTCCGTGACTCTAAGGGCAGTTTACTTCTAGCTTTTGGTAAGCAAACTCTCCATTGGGATATTAACCAACTTGAGTTAGAAGCAGTTTATTCTTTGAAAGACTTCATCCATGATTGGATGTTTGATTGTAAAGGGTTAATAATAGAGGGAGCTAACTACAATGTTATCAAGAATATCCATGACTTCTTGATGAAATCAAAGGTTATAAACTAGATTATCACAATTGCTCGTTTAAGTTTGCAATGATAGATTATTGCAGTTTTGTTTGATGATGGCTTATACATTGTTTGATGATGGCTTTTTTGTCCTTGGTTGGTTTTGTCCTTAAAGTTAGATCAGTTTGTTGCAATGATATATTTTTATGTAGGATACTAGTTTTGATAAATGATGCGTCGGCTTCGGCTCAGACGGAATCTCCATGGCCTCCTGGCAACGTCCTATGTAAGGAAACTAGGTTTTCCAATCGAGAACAAAAATAGGGTTTTGGAGGGTGGCAGAGCAAATGGGGTTGAACACCCCTCAGCCGCCAAGCAGCAGTTCGGTCTAAGCAAGCAGGGGCGACTAGGGGGAGCTTAGTTTCTTAAAAATATAATGAAAAAAATTAAATAAAATTAAAAATAATAATAACAAGCATGAGCTAAGATCTTTCCACACCCTCAGCGCGCTCGGGTCGCTAAAGCTAAGCTCTTTCGAAACCCTCAGCGAGCTCGTGTCGGTGTAGGCGTGTAGCTTAGCCCTTCCGTCTCTCGCTCAGCCCTCCCTGTGTGTTTACCACACAAGTATTTTGTTAACTTTCCTACCGGCAATTTTCAATTTTTTTGGTAACAGAAAAAAGAACAATAAAATATAAATTATATATAACTAAAAATAGAGTTATCGATGATAACCAAAATTCAAAAAGTATATCTACTATTTCTTCAATTGAAAAAATATATCTAAAAATTTCATCCGAATTAAAACACTCCTAAAATTCGAATAGATACTCTATTTTTTGTAAGCGGTCATTTGTTCAAAAAATTAATCAATCATTTTTATTCTCGGCACCTTCTTTTCATCTGCTAATTCATATTCACAATTGATATACATACGATAATGTTTCAATGAACCAAGGGTAATTATGCTCCAATTGATGGCAATCTCTTGAACATTTTAATCTCCAAGTAATAAAAAACTCACCAAAGAGTTATCTACAAACATTATTTGAATAATTTTAACACCAATATTGATGTTTAGTATCACTAAAATCAACAACAAACGTTGATATCAAGTTGAAATTTAAAGTCCATAAATTGAACTGCTTCTTGGCGGCTGAGGGGTAATTTGCTCTGCCACCCTCCAAAACCCTATTTTTGTTCTCGATTGGAAAACCTAGTTTCCTTACATAGGACGTTGCCAGGAGGCCATGGAGATTTTGGGTGCTTTAAATTTATCAAAACTAGTTTCTTCTTCTATATTTGAGACAATTGTTTGTATCATTGGTTGCAAGTGTTGAAGAAATGATTTCATTATACTTAAATCTCTAGCTTTTTTCGGTCACCATGTTGTCTAGCACAAGTATATGGTGACTTGTTCTATCTCTTTTCAGGAGATTGTTTTGCTATTCTCTTATTTTTATCAATTGCTCGTTTAAGTTAGCTTATATATATGTGTATGTGGAAGAGACGTATATGGACTATAATGTGTAGGAAGCAAATGTAAGTTAATGTGCTAAGCAAAGCCCAAATTAAGAACAGAAAAGGGTCATTAGTCTTTAGATAGAAAATCTGTATATAAATAAGTTTTTTTTTTTAATTTGTTATTTTTTTGGAAAAGTGAAATTTCATTTCATCAAAAAAATAGGTACAAAATCCTTAGAATGGACCAAAATTTTCTAATGCTCAAAGAGCTACATAAAAATAAATAAAATAAACCTAATGAGTAATTATCCCATACTAGATTACAATTAAAAGAAAAATCAAAAGGCTTGCTAGTGGTCAGACCCAAAAAATGAATTGATAATCTATTAGCTTGAGGGAAAACATCCCGCAAAATTGAATACAATTGAGGAAACATAAAGGAAAGTCTTAGAGGCCAAATAGCAATACGTAGCAAATTAATCCATGAAGGAAAAACAATAATCAAAAGAAATTCGACAACAGCCTAACACTGCTATGAATGGCAGATAAGAAATTACAAAGGAAGTCAAAATGAAAAACAAGTAATCCCAAAATAAAAACAATCCAATTTAGAAGCCTCCAAAATTAGGAAGTGGAAAATGACAGCCATCAATCACAACTTGGATACCTCACATAATCAAGAGAACATAAAAAAAAAAGATTTATAAAGCATGCATATGCTAATAAAAAACCATAACTAAAGCCTATAAATATAACCCCATGTCACATAGAACATGAAACTAAAATAGGATAAGAAAAGTGAAGAAAATTAACCACAAAAGCACTTAACCAAATAAGTACTAATGGAAATAAATTTTTGGAACTAATATGGGTAAACATAGAGATCTCCTAATGAGATATCAATTGCACCACTTATAAAATCATCCAAACTAACAAAATAGGAGAATAAAAGAACATGCAGAGGAGATACATTAAGAAGTAAATCAATGCATACAATCCATATATAATATTAAAGCAGAAAAAACCCACCCAAATAAGAATGCTCACAAAATCAAAACAAATCAAGAGTGACCACAAAAAATAAAATAAAATAAGGAGAAAATTTAGAGAAGAAACCAACCTATACAAATTGATAAATATAAAGAGAGAAAATGTAAATGAAACTACAAAGATTAGTATGAAAAACATTTTAATTCCTAGAAATAGGAACAACCAAAGAAAATAGGACATAAAAAATTAAAGACCATCCTAAATAGCTGGGCTTATAGTCCAAATTTGAACTAAGAGAAAGCTAATTAGGTGTTGATCAACTAATCTTTCACATTTGCATGTTTTTTGATGTAAGATGTTCATTCATAATAATGGTAAAACTCCTTTTGGAAAATTTGATTCAAAATCTGATGAAAGAATTTTTCATGAATATTCTAATGTCAGAAAATTCTATAGGGTTTTTAAAAAGAGAACTTTGGTAGATGCGGAGACCACACATATAGCTTTTAATGAATCTGGTATTTTGAAAGAGCCATGGTTGGAGGAAGAACATATTAAAGATATCTCCCAAAGAATTGAAAAGACAAATTTGGAAGAGAATGTCAGAACAGAAATCATTTCGCCTAGAGAACAGAAATTTTCTAAGAGTCACCCTAAAGAAATAATTTTAAGTGAACCAAGTGAGGGTGTTAGAACAAGATATAGTCTTAGAAATGAAGTGAACCATTCTTCCTTTATATCAATAATTAAACCCACTAATATAAGTCATGCACTTTCTGACAAATTTTGGGTTTTGACAAAGTAAGAAGAATTGAATCAATTTGTTAGAAATGTTTTTTGGGAATTGATTCTTAAAGATTATATAATATGTAAGAACAAAAGGTAAAGAAGAATTAGAATGGACTCTGCACTATCCATAGCCTCGAGAGAGGCAGTATTCATCAAGTTCAACGAGAGTCTTCTTTTTAGTGAATAAAAGATTGATTCTTTCTCGATCCTCAGAAACAAAGTGGATTTCGATGAGATTTGTTGAATTCTATTTGGGTTTCTGAGGAGGTGTGCGTGCTCCCCCCCCCCCCCAATTTCGGTGCTAGGGTGGTGAAAGTCTTGCCGAATTGATTCGATGTCGACGACGATGGAGGATCGCAGGTGGATCGCGGGAGGTGTACGTGCTGCTCCCCGATTCATAAGTGAGATTTGCCGCACGATCCACCAGCGGTCCGACCATCGCCATCGTCAACGAATCAATTCGGTAAGACTTCCACCGCCGCCCAGATCGAATCATTGGGGGGGGGGGGGAACGCACACCTCCAGAGAAACCTTAAAAGAATCTTAAAAATCTCACTAGTACCCACTTTGTTTCCATGGATCGAGAAAGAATTGATCTTTTATTCACTGGAAAGAAGTTTCTTGTTGAACTTGCCAAATACAGCCTCTCTCACGACTGTGGTTAGTGCATAGTCTATTATAATTCTTCTTTACCTTTTGTTCTTACATATTATATAACCTTTAAGAATCAATTCTGAAATATCATTTCTTTATTATTGTTGTTTTTTTGTATGTTATTTAAAATAAAGAAATCACACTTTTTTTTCTCACAATTGATTTTCGTCTGAAGTGGAGTTTAGTGGAAAGCAATTTCTTAGAAATCCAAAAATAATAATATTTATCATCATAAAAAAGGGGGAGATTATTGCAAACCCGATTCAAATACTATGATTTTGATGATAATAAATAGTATTATATCTGTTACTACTTTCTCTTATTTCTATGATATTTTTATTTTGTGTTTGTATGTACTAACATTTGAAGAAATCAGTCAATCATTCACTTATAATTCTTATTAACTCAAGACTGGTAGATTAGAGTTAGAGCCAGTTTTCATTTTATTTTGTATTTCTCCTTTCCTCAGTCTTGTCATGTAATTGGGTGGATATCATTACTGAGTAACATTACACACATATAGGGGGAGAGGTAAAAATGTTTTTGAGAGAGTATTTAGGTAATTGATACTATACAATCTTGCTTTTATACTATACAAAGTAATTTGTACTATTCGATTTTAAATCTTACTGTTCAAAGTGTTGTGCTCTGTTAAAACCTTTATCGCTAGAGGTTAAGAAAGATACTAATTTTGTACTATTTATACAGTACGATTAAGTTCATTATGTACACCATAATTAAAATCTTTCTTAATTAATCACATGATATCAGGTAATTAAATCATGGACAATTATTGTGATTTATTTTACTATATGATATAGTTTATACTGTAAGATTACCTGTGTATGAAATTGGTTGTCCTACAGATCGTACTAAATGAAATCCATAATTTTTATACTGATCATACCATATGATGTCCACAATATTGGACGATCACCCATGTACAAAGTTGATCATCTCAAAGATCATCCCAAATGAATAGAAGGAATTTATATAGATTATTTATATCGTACAATGTTTGGATCGCACTGTATGATGTCTTATAAAAGTTAAACAATTCATCTGAACGATATTGATCTTCACAGAGCGATATTTTTCATTATTATCAAGCAATACCTACCAATACCGAGCAATACCTAGAGCAATACCGAGCAGTACGTGAACATAGATATCCCGGGTCAAGTCGTCGGGCCGCGCGGTAAAAAGTAAGAGCACGTGGCAACATGTTATTGGCATTCGAATGTAGAGCTACATCAGGTCACTTGACCTAATAATTGTTCCCTCTTTTGGGTGTCTATGGAGAAAATGCATAAAATGAACTAACACAAATATATATATAAATAATTATAAAGGATAACAATGAGAGCGGTCTCGCATTGGATAGCTTTATTATGGTAATTTAAACTAACAAAAAATAATATAAATCCCTATGAAAGCATATTTTTTCCTATAATAAAGATTGTTGACCTTGATAGTTGCTCCGAGGGTTAACCCAAGCAAGCATGGTGAAGTGATGAACGAATAGCCTGACGTTGCAAAAAATTAGTCTGAAACATATCAATATAAAATTCAAAATCACACAAATGATGATTGTTAGCAAAACATATAACTCTGACACGTACGTTTAAGACAACTAAAATAGCTGAAATTGACACACATATTAGGAGAGTTCTTCATGCACAAAAATTGAAAATTTTCACACGTGCGAGGTGATGAAATGATGTAAGTTTACATGAACGGCAATATTTAACAAAATATATATTTAAAAAATAAATAATAATATATGAAAAATAAATAATAATTTAATTTTAATTAAATTAAATAAAACAACAATAAAATATATATTATTATATTTTATTTAATTAAATTAAATAAAACAACAATAAGTTTACATGAATTTGGGTATCAGAGAGACATTTTGGTGTTTCACCAGGAATTCAGACGGGCTTTGCTTCTCTGTGTCGGTTCTGGATTCAATTGAGCTTGATTTTTTCATTATTATTTGATGGTATTCTACGGGTCATAATCTGGGTTATTTGATAATTTAATTCTTATAAGTTCTTAGTTGATTGTTTTTTTTAGTGTTCGATGTGGTCTATGAGGGTGATCTTAGTGTGACGCTAAGTTTTTTCATGCAGATTATTATTTTTATCTTGTTTTTGCCTATTTGAGTTACAACATTTCTGTCTTTTCTACTTTTCTTCTTACTTAACCCTGCAAGCAAATAACAATTCTGGGAAAAATGTCGTTTCTATTTTTTTTCTTTTTTTTGCTGCAAATTTTTGAGTAAACTAATGCAGATTATTAAGTTTATGACCTACTTCTCTTTCTTTCTATTCATTTTATATAATGGATAAATCTCAATTTATGTCATCCACTTATTCTTCTACTATTAGCCTAAATGCTGAGATACATCCATGATATAAAATGAATAGAAAGACAGATAAATAGATCATAAACTGAATAATCTACATTAATTTACTCAAAAATTTAGAGTAAAAAAAAATAAAAAGACATAAACGACATTTTTTCCCAGAATTGTTATTTCCCAGAAGAAAAGTAGAAAAAATAAAAATGTTGTAAGTTACAAAGAGGTAAAAACATGATAAAATAAGATTCTCCATAATAATATGTAGCATCACACAAAGATCACCCTCATATAACACATCAAATGCTAAAAAATAATCAACATCAAGAATTCATAAGAATTGAAAAATCAAATTACCTAGATTGTGACCCATACAATACAATCAAATAATAATGAAAAGATGAAGCTCAATTGAATCCATAACCGACAAAGAGTAGCAAAGCCCACCCGAATAATTGGTAAAAAATCCATAACATGCATACATATGGGGTTCAAGAGAGAGGGTGGTTATTCAATAGATGTTGACTACAACAATCTTGATATTGAGCATGTGATTTTATATCATCATTGGTATTCAACTTTTGATAAGTTTATTTTAGATTTCTATAATCATTTGATGAAGGTGATACCTGTAGATAAGCATAAAAAGTTCTTGAATGGTGAGAATTGGAAAGACCATTAGTATGAGTTTGAGTTTCATATCAGATGCTGTCCAACTCAAATCCAACTCCAAACACTTTAACGTATGCTGCATAGGAAATAGTAAAGCTATGTAGTTGTAAAAAGTTCTTATTATATTTAATATTTAGTGTGTTTATGTGTTTTACTATGATATGTAGTCAGTTGAATGTATTTCTTCATAAAAGATAAAGATCTTCTTGAGATTAATACTTGTGATTATGTACTTTAGTTTAAATGAATACATGTCAGCATCTCTTATGTGATTAATAATTCAAAATAAAATGAGAACTTCATATTAGAAAAATAAGAAACATGGTTCAATTACATCGACACAACATATATAATGATAAGCTTTTCCCCTAATTCTTCTTACATTGGGGGATGGATGCACTCCAAGGTGTGTACCTATCAGGCCGTCAATTAACTTATCCTTGGATATAACTAGACCTCAACAAAACCTCTATCTTATCCCACCTTATTTATAGTACTTTGTGGTGGTTGAATTTATTGGAGGAGCTCATCCTACCGTGTAGGAGATTATGGCAATCCAAAAAGATTTATCCATGCAAGAATATTCATACTCGACGTACTAACAGATCTTCTTGTGATGCATGAGTATCTATCTGGTATCCAGAAGAACTGCTACCCCATTACAGGCTGTACTGATTCCAATTTAAGTTGATTATCCTGCGTCTGATGACCTTAGACCCTCCATCATGGTAGGAAATCCTACAATTTCAATTTTAAGTTGATTATCCTTCATCTGATGACCCTAGACCCTCCATCATGGTAGGAAATCCCACAACAAACTTTGATAGCCGAGTGTACTCTCCATACCCCACATACTTTGATTGTCTCGGTGGTTCATATCTCACTCTTTCCTGATTACTCCCTTGCATCATCTTTATGGGAGAGCATCTAACTTAGACCACCTTAACCTCTGAGATTCATCACTACCTTTATTGGACAGTTATCTCCCATGTTACTTAGTGGAATCAAGTGAGTTAAAGCAAATGAACTAAGATGTCTCCATCATGGAATAGAACTCATTAACATCATTAAGTGCTTACTGTATCAAACTTACAGTTTCCCAACGATGATAGGAAAATGAGGAGTGTAATATGTCTACTACATATGATATAATTAGCCTATTTTTAGACATTGAAATATTACATTAAAATATGAGTAATGAAATAACTTGAAATTCAAGTGCAAACATATAAACAACTATACTTACCATCTTTCACTCGCTTAGAGACCTGGGGTCAAACATCTTTGGAGGTTATTGGGGATTATTCAATATATATAGGAAAGCCCACAACTAGCACCATCTCATATATACATCTAAATCTTCCCTTCTATTTCCCTTTGGTGGAATAATTAGCATGATGAGTGTGTGTCTACTATTCCATAGAGTTATGTGATTCAAGTAATACCATTTGTAGTCAACATCAACTCTTGCCCATCAACTCAATTTAATGTGATAAAATTATGTGTGCTTTTAAATTATGAATGTTCTACTACATACACTACAGGAAAAATAGTGAAAACCGGCGGTTTGAACCGGCGGTTTAGAGGCCGTCGGTATTACCGACGGCTACGCCGGCGGTTACGCCGTCGGACGATAACGACGGCTTAATCGACGGCTTAGCTATGATACACCGTCGGTAATACCGACGGTGTCTAAACCGCCGGTACACTAACCGCCGGAAAAAACCGCCGGTTTTCACTGTTTTTCCTGTAGTGATAGCTCTAGCAGAGACTATCAAGCTTTGTCCCAATAAGTTAGTAAGTTTCAAGTTGGAGGCACACGCAAATGGCCCTCAACCACCTATACATAACATGATGCTTAATAGTTTGAAATGAATCATGAATAAAATGTCATTTATGTAAATTTATGGTAACTCCACCTTTAACCAAGAAGTTTTTTTGGTAATATCTCGGAATGCAAGTACACTAAGTGTCGGTCTACCAACTTGCAGTCGCTACTACTACCAAACTTATAGTAGTGGCAAGCATCAAATAATATGCAAACTGGTCACCTTCGTGGCCAAACAAGGCTCCATTTATAAGTTTGTAAGGATCAAATTACCCAATGAAATTTGACTAAATACCATTAAATCTTCCATAAGTGGGAGGTCAAGTAATTATATAATTGAGCTTGAGCAATCTGGCATGAGGAAGAAACTAAGTATATATAAAATATATGCTCTAATGTGCTGTATGAATACATGAGGGTCCAAATCTTTGTAGGACTCTCTATAGAAGTTCTTTAGCAACCATCATAGTGGCATCATTGAGTTGATATATGAAGTCCACATAGAAAAATAAGCCTACACATTTTCATATACATGGTGAATTTACACTATGTCAAGATCTTGGCGTCTACTAAGTAGCTCGTCACAACATTCATGCTAACTCTTTGATCGAACACTAACTCCCATAATAGGGGGTCTGACTGAGGCATATCTATCCACCCTAACACTTAGTAAAGCCTACACATCTTGTAGGATGATAGCAATTTCCCCTATAGGAAAATGATATATGTTCGTCAAAGGGCACCATCACTCGACAAGCACAATAATCAAGTAATAGTCTAGTCTTACAAAATGAATTTTCCAGATCAGATCCAATCGAATGTAGTATAGTCCATAAATGTATCATCAGTAAATAACTGACCACTCATTTTCCATGTATAGGTATGCATCCCCCATTAATAGTGAAGCCTATGAATTTACATGAATTTGTTATAAATGTATAATTTATAATTAATAAAATGCTTACTTAAAATATATGAATTTTATACTCATCAGGAGTAGTTGTCCATATGGGAATCTGCTAGTGCAGCGATGCTTGGAATGTAAGTATCCTCTACTTCCTCAACCTTGGGCTGAGCTACTATATGAGCTGCTTGATAGTATGAGCTCTTCCCCCCTAATTTGTCATATATACAAGGAGTGGTCCATATTAATGTTACATCATTTAATTTGTTAATTCAAATGATTCTAATAAAGAAATACTAATAGAAGTTCCATTTCCTTAAATACCTTTTTAAGTTTCAATGAAATTATAAATGCTTTATATGCAATAACAAGTACATATCATATTAGTACAATACTGAGGGTGTCAGATCATCATAACACATCTGATTATAAGTACTAAGACTTATGTCACATCTTCATAGTTATAAAATTTGAACATAAATTATCAAAACATACATTTGAGCTTCAATAATTATTGCTCACAAACCTCATCATTCGTGACTTGAATTGTTGTGCAACGTTCATTATTTTGAAGATAACATACAAGTTCAACATTGCATGTCTCGTAATCATGGTGTAATTCTCAAAGAATTCTTACGTTTATCTTTCATTTTGTTGAAGAAGTTATTGAACTAAATGGAGATTGATTCTCTTGTAGCGACTCTCTCAATTTACCTTAGTTATCCATAGATGATACCATTAGATTTAGCAATCTCAGGTGACATTTTCAATTCTTTTGAAAGTAGTCAGGAATGATATTGTGAATAAAGGTAAGGTTTTTTTTTATTTTTTATTTTCACTTTTATTAACTCTCTCTATTAGTGCTACTTTACCACATATGGAACTTACAGTTCTTATCTCCATTATTCTGCACAACTGCAAATTCCTGCAGAAATTCAGAAATCACATGATCAACATTTAACCATGATTAAATCTCAATCATTTTTTTAACAAATTGATTGGTATTTATGTAATTTTATCTTCCCGCTTTAGCTAATATATATGTAACTACAACTATACCATCAGTTATATACACTAAAGCTTTGAACATGGTTGCGTTTTCATTTCTTCTCTATTATACAACCTACAACATCTCCTATGTTAGGTTTGTATTTGATGCATTATAGGTTTTTTATGATGGTATTAGAGCCCTATGCATAACTGTAATGGATTCTCCCCAACATTCCCCTATAAATATGCCTCCCTCCCCACATTTTATATTTGCAGAACCCTTAATACCCGCCTCCTTAAAGTTTTTGGTATCAAATATCAAGAATGTTGTCCACATTCAAGTAATTGCAGACAACTACTACACATGGGACACTCAAGTATGAAAACCTTTTCTTAACAATGGCTTCAAGGAGTACCTTGATGAAACCAGCGTTTTCCCACCCCAACATGTTACCTCATGCTCTAGCTAACTCATTGTAAACTATTTTTATCCCCACTATTGGATAAATCATATATGTATCCCTCTATTCCATGATTTTACCTTCTTTACTTTCCTACATAATCAACTTAACCTCTTATCACTCTATCTAGACAACCCTTGAGTGCCACTTGTTCTCCACAAATCATTTGAGAGTTATCCGGTTAACGAATGAGCTCTATAAATTCACCATGTGAAGCCAATCCATGATAGATTACCATTCTATAATTAAATTTCTGGTGGACAATATTTCCTCTTCTTGTGGCTTCATTGATATAAAATAAATAATTATTTATATTTTAAATGGACTTATTATGAATTATCAAGCCTATAAGATAGCCATTCACTCTTGGATGAACTCTATTCCATGTTATACATCAACGAAGAGGACCTCGCCATAGATGTCACAAAAGAACTTACCGTATCTGACTCATCTACTCTTTTAGATGCTCCATTTTCTCTTGCTTCTAACAGAAGTGTGGAAGAAGCTACCAATATTTTCAATTTTTTAGATGCAGACGGTACTCTCAAACTACTTCTACTCCTTTTATTATATTTAGAGGTGATAAACCTAATAGTTATTTAGACTGTCAAATTTGTGGTAAGAGAGGTCACTTCACATTTTCTTATTGGCATTGCATAAATCTATTGTACACTCTGGATACCAATCATTTTAGCCTTGTTGAATAATCATCTTTGGTTGCTTTCCCATGGTACCTCAATAGTGGGGCAACTGCTCACTTGATCTCTAAAATATACTAACGACTAGAAGAAGCCACTTATCAAGGGTCCAGCCATGTTATGATTAGTAGCGGGATAGCTCCTTCGATTGCTCATTCCATGAAAGGGCTTCCTCCCACTCCCACGTGTATGCTTTCCTTATCCTCTCTTCTTCACATTCCACATTTATCTCATAAACTACTATCCATTTTTAAACTTGCTTATGACAACAACTTCTACATCTCTTTTGACTCTTCTTATTATTTTATAAAGGACCAGAAGACACATCAAATTCTTCACCAAGGTCCCTACCTTTATGGTTTCTACCCAATCTCAACAAGCTCCACATTTTGGACTACTTCACCAAGTGCTTTCCTCACTGTCTCTACCACTTTGACTTTTTGGCATTATTGTTTGGGTCATACCAATTCTGCTATAATGTCTGTTATCTCTAAGTATACTCCCAGTTTATGTATCTCTTCTTTTTCTTCTATTTGTAGGTCTTGTGCTTTGGCTAAAATCCATAAATTATCCTTTAATTAATCCAATAATTTATCTACTATGCCTCTCCAATTACTTATTGCTGATGTTTGGGGTCCTTCCCCTGCTATTTCTACAAATGCTTTTCATTTTTATTTACTTAAGGTTAATGATTACTCTCTCTATAGCTGGACATTTCCAATGAAATCAAAATAAGTTACTACACAAAATTTCATTCACTTTCAACATTTCATTGAAAAACATTTACATAAACCTATCTGCACTCTTCATATCGATGGTGGAGGTTAATTTCTTAATAATACTCTTCTTAAATTTCTCACTAAATGGCATCCATCATCAATATATATGCTCTCACACTCCATAAAAAAATGCCCTCTATGGGCTTAAACAAGCCCCACGCCATTGGTTTGCTGCGCTCTTCTCCTATCTAAATCTACAAGAATTTTATTTGAGCACGACATATTCCTCTCTCATGATCTACAAATCCAATATTATCATAGTTTACATCCTCTTCTATGTTGATGACATTTTGATTACTGGAAAAAAAATTAATGCTTCATCCTAGATCTACTACAATAACTCACCCTATGTTTCAACATGCGAAACCTCGATAAGTTGTCCAGATTTCTTGGCTAATTAATAATAACAATAATAATAATTCAATATAATTCTCACTTAACATTCCTACATAATGGATATTCTAACACAAAAGCTAGGATGACAAACTGTAAGAAAATCTTGAACTTGCTTCCATCCAAATTGCCTTCAACAATCAAACAGTAACAACCATCCCCCCCCCCCCCCGCTTTGGCAGTTGGTTGGTTCATTATAGTAACTTACTTTAACCTGCCCAGATATGGACTTTGCCGCTAATAAAGTCTTTTAGCACATGCATACACCACTTGACTATCACTTTCATTTATCATTTACTCAAACACATCCTAACGTACTTAAAAAGAACATCATCTTATGAACCTCAGCTTCAACGAGACCCTCTTCAACTTCAAGCCCTTTTAGATTGTGATTAGGCTGGTGACTTTACCGACTGCAAATCTACTACAGGTTTTTGTGTGTTTCTTGGTCCAAATATCATCAATTAGAGTGTAAAAAAAAAAAACTACAATTGCCCGCTCTTCTATAGAGGTTGCATACCGATCACTTGTTGCAACTACTAATGAAGTCATTTGGCTACATTATCTTTGCTATGATTTTTTGATTACCTTGGATACCACCCCTCTCTTCTATGACGATATAACTACTCTCTCTATTACCAACAATCTTATTTTTCATGCTCATACAAAGCATATAGATATAGACCACCATATTATCAGATAATCCATACACCATAAATTATTTTTGTGCAGCACATCTCCTGATCAACTGACCAGATTATAGATATTTTTACCAAGTTTTATCAAACTCTATGTTCGTTGTTCTCAGAAACAAGTTGACAATCTTAGACATCTCAACTTGAAGGTGGTATATAGAGCTACTTTACCATATATGGAAACATGCAGTTCTTATCTCATTATTCTGCGCACTGTACATTCTACAAAAGTTTAGGAATAACATGATCACTTTTTTTACCATGATTAAATCTCATCATTACTTTTAAGCAACCTCATTGGCATTTATGTAATTCATCTTCCTACTTTAGCTAATATAATATGTAGCTATAGTTTCACCATTGCGTATATACACTATATCTTTGAATACAATTCTCAATTGTATTTTCCTTTCTTCTCTGTTATACAGCCTGCAGCTTCTCCTCTGCTGGCTTAATTTTTTATTTGATATAATACATGTATACTATCACTCTCTTCTTCACTTTTTTCTTCTTGCATTTTCTAGCCACTTCAGGTGAGGTTTTCCTGGGTATTAATATTGCAAAGTAGCATTACACCATCTTCTCTTCAATATAGTTGTTATTCCTTTTTCCACAATGAATGTGGGTTCAAAGGATACATATCTCATTGTGATTGTTTGAAGGAAGCATTGGAGATATCTTCTATTTGAGTAGAAAATGACAATTTCCTATGGTTTCCTGTAAAGATTATGTGCCAGAATATGAAGTGAATGATACTTGAGCCAGAATCATCATGGCCAACAAAAAGATATCTCCATGGATTCCTTTGAACCATCAAAGCCACCAGTTTATTCAGACAAGTGTCCCTTGAACCCAAATCCATTGTCGAAGAAGGAATAAACAACGTGAATGTAGAGAAAGATGATATAATCCTTCAGTAGAAGCGAACCGCTAGCAAAAGGTGATAAGAAAAAAGGTAGAGAAGAGAGAGAGATAGAGAGAGAGAGAGAGAGAGAGAGGAGAGAGAGAGAGAGAGAGAGAGAGAGAGTTATGAATACATAAAGTAAAAGAAGAAACTCCATTGCTTCTATTCACAAAATCATTTCCCCACAATTTTTAAAGATTAAAAATGCTATCGTGCGAGATTCCTAAAGCTAAGGTAGCCTACCTGTATTGGATAAGTGAGGGGGGATTGAGAAAGTAGGTAGACTACTAAAATGTAATTACTTTCAGTACATAATCCCTACAGACTCTTCCCCACCTTTTGAAGTTCCCGACAGAATCCGGTTTGAACTTAAAGTTTGCTTTCAGAATCCTTTTGGAGAGATTATTGAATGTAAGTCCGACGTAAATGCATCTTGATTTTGAGGGTACATAACAAAATACATAGTAAATACACAATTTGTAAAACATGTGTATTTACTGTGTTACCCTAAAAAAATCTAGACTTTCCAAACTCCCACTATAATTCTTCCCATTTTAAGAGTTGTAAGATATGTTCAGTTGCCAATTAGGAGAAGCTAACAAAGGGTCACGTCAATTGAATGAATACAACGATGGTATATATAATATATATATATATATATATATATATATAATTTATTAATAGTAATAATGATAATAATAATTAATATAATTATATATTGTACTAACAAATGCTTACCTCAACAAAATGTTAGATGAAAATGCTAAAATTGAACAAAAATTAAAAATAGAGGAGAGAAAATACTCATCTAAGTTATACAATAATTCCTTTAGGATGATAAAGTACAAAACTAGAAAGTGCATGCATAGTGAAGCGACCAAGATATAAGTTTTGGGACTAAAATGATTGAGAGCGATGTCGAAAAGCCATAAAATCTATAGAACAAAGATAATCGTGGTAAGAAGATGATCTATAAAGAGCCATGAGGATATTGAACTTCCTCTAAACCTTGGAGTTATGTTATCATGCCAAAAAACCTATAATAGCATTTTTCTTTATTCAATTGAATGATATGTTGATAAAAGTGTACATATATATAGGTAATAAAAGGGACAAATGTAGAAATCTACAATGAATAAAATTATTCTTAATAATTATGATATATTTACTAATAAAATTTTACTATAAATATTAGAAACATGTTCCAACATTTAGATAACATTGAATCATTCTAATAATCATTTAAAAAAATTTCATTAAATCAAAAAAAAGAAAAAATAACTATCAATGAAACATATAATTATTTTCATTCACCATGAATGCATGCATAATATAAGGTGCACTAAATCCTATTTAAACTAAATGAAATCTTTTAAGGTTCATGCATGTCACATGACTCCATTCAATAGATCTGCCAAAGTACTTTGGCTCAAGTAACGTACTTCTTAATTTCTAGACCAAAGGTCTTCTTAGACACCAATTTTAAAAACAATACTTCAACAAATTTTCCAATATTTTGCGTAGACTTAATATGTGTATTTAATCATATGTGCTCATCTTATATCTATAACTGACGACGTGTCTTTCTTATATGTGTATTGCATTTGATCCAGCTAATGAAGTTTTGCAATGAATTTTTAGCCTTTATTAAAACTCTATGAATCTAAAAACTTTCTTTTGTATATTAAAATTTTTTCTAAAGCCTTTCACAGTGAATATAAATACATCATATTTGCATCTATTAGAAAATCATTGTAATTACATTTATTAATTTTTAAACCACTGTAATAGTTGAAACAAAGTGTTTCAAAAATTTGATTTATTAGTAGTGTTAGTTTAGTGCAATATAGATATTTGCATTAGAATGAAATTTTTTTGTTCCATAAATATTTAAAAGTCTAGATGATATGCCACACGCAGATTCTTAAAGGGATTATCAAAGATGAAATAATCATTAGGATAATTAAGGCAATAGTGAATAATGTTTTCCTTTTATTTGTTTCTATATTTATTTATTTTCTCTTGTTCTTATGATTCCTACAACTACATTTGGAAGAAAATTAGTTTCTTATAACCTCATTCAAGATTAGAGAAAGAAAATACCAGACAATAATTTTAGTATTTCATTTGAAAATTTATAAAAAGCATTATTATTTATGTATAATGTGTAAAGGTTAATTATTTTGTTGCATAGCTAAAAATGCTACCAAATAGTTGCCATCCTTGATGGAAGTATCAACTCAATTAAAATATAAAGAAATCCAATTCTTCAATGAGAAGGGGAAGCTTGGTCTTTAACTTCACTCGAAGGTGGTCAGCCAGATCCTATGCATGACCCAATGTATAATATTTGCTAACTTTGCTTTTAATTATATTTAATTTTAAAAGTTCATGATCATTCTTCTTGTTGTTGTTGTTCTTCTTCTTCTTCTTTAATGCCACACCTCAAAGATCTCATCTTTCTCCTCAAATATCTCATTTTTTTATAATGATATCTTTGAGTTCAACTTGCCTCAATCATGGTGCCAATTTCCAAATTCTTGTAACAATATAAAGTTCGCTTAAAGCTAAATTCTCAACATGATAGAACTATACTGGTTATTAATTATTGTAAATAATGTTATATTTTATATATTAAATTGACAGGTATTTTTTTTTAGTTGTGTTTGTGCACAAAAATGCAAGAAATGTGCAAAAATTTGAAATACGGCACAACATTGGGGCGTCATACACTACAAAATCGAGGTGACATCATTGACACCGCCGGATCACCCAATATGGACATGGTGGTGCATATTCTCTATTTAATAGAACTGCAGCATCAAAAGGGTTAGTGTGGTAAAGCCTAGTGTTTGTGTATACACAGTGTTGTGACACAAATTTTTAGCACCACTAAGCCAAGGAGAGTGCCACATGGATGCTAGAACACTCAATTGCTAGTAGTAATGTAGTGCTATAATTATAACTATTCTTGACATGATCTGCTAGTAAAAAAACTTGTTTATTCACTACACTACAGGAAAACAGCTCATTTCCGACAGAATTTCCGGCCAATGTTGTGACACAAATTTTTAGCACCACTAAGCCAAGGAGAGTGCCACATGGATGCTAGAACACTCAATTGCTAGTAGTAATGTAGTGCTATAATTATAACTATTCTTGACATGATCTGCTAGTAAAAAAACTTGTTTATTCACTACACTACAGGAAAACAGCTCATTTCCGACAGAATTTCCGGCGGGTCGGCGGCCAGCTCGCGGTGGTGGTCTAAGTTACGTCTCGCAATGTGGTGCCGTCGTGTTGTTTGGCGTCTCATCTAGTTGGGCCTTAACTGTCGGGAGCTGGTGCAGCTGTGAGGTGGTGGGAGTGGGGGCCTGCTCTGTTGTAGTTCGCTATCGGTCCAATTTGTGTTTTAAACTTTAGATATTTCAATTTTTATTTCCGGCGCGAAAAATAATTTCGCCGAAATGGTACCGGGGTCGGTGAATATGGTTCGCACAGATGAGTCACT